>NC_057811.1:168463622-168561373 GCF_018294505.1 Triticum aestivum | reverse complement strand
CCCGACCCGGCGCCGCACCCCACGGTGAGCCCCTGCCGCCCCCCTGTGTCCTATTTTCTTTTCTGTTTTTTTGTTTTTCTTTTCTGTTTAGATAAGGTTTTTTAGTTTAAGTTTTTTCAGTTTAGAATTAATTAGTTTAGGTTATTTAGTTTAATTAGTCTAACTAGTTTAGTTTTAATTAGTTTAGGTTTTTAGTTTAGGTTTTTAGTTTAGGTTTAGGTTATATAGTTAGCTAGATTAGATTAATTAGATTGGATTATATTAGACTAGTGTTAGGTTTTAGTTAAATAGTCATAATTAAAGGAAGTGAAAAAAGATGAAAAAAGAAGACAAAAAGTAGAATAAGTAGAATAAGTAGAAGGGGGAAGAAGAAGAAGAAGAAGAGGAGGAGGAGGAGGAGGAGGAGGAGAAAGAAGAAGAAGAAGAAGAAGAAGAAGAAGAAGAAGAAAAGTAGAAGACGGGGGATGAGAAGAAGTAGAAGAATGAGAAGAAGTAGAAGTAGTAGAAGAATGAGAAGACCCCCTGACCCCCCAACCCCGACACCACACCCCGACACCCGACCCCGACGGCAAAGGCCTGCCATGTAGTGACGTGTAGATGACATCATATGGCAGACGGCAAAGGCACTAGAGAGTTTGCCGTCCGCGGCGGACGGCAAAGGCCTGCCGTTAGCCACTTAATGGACTGAGAGCACAATTATTGCCGTCCGCCCTCTTTGCCGTCCGCGGCAGACGGCAAAGGGCCTTTGCCGTCAGCCGCCAGGAAGCAGACGGCAAAGCAGCTGTTTACCGTAGCCTACTTTGCCGGAGCCTTTTGCCGTCCGCGGCTGACGGCAAAGGCCTTTGCCGTCCGCCGTTCGTGCCTTTGCCGTCCGCCGTGGCAGACGGCAAAATAGCTATTTCCTGTAGTGTCTATAAGGAGGTTTTCAACATTCTCAATAAAGTCATCGCGTTCGACAAGTGACTTAAGGAGATCGCCAAAACGAGCACGAGCTTCACCATGAAGAGTTTTCATGAAAGCCATTAAGGATTCCTCATCATTATCCATGCCCTCATCACACTCATCCTCCACTATCTCACATGAGACATTGGGAGTGTAGATGCCGGGTTTCTTAGACTTGGACTTTGTTTTTACCTCTTTGTCCATGAGGCACCGATGAGTGAAAGGCTTGTCCTCGTTTGGAGAATCGAAGGGGCCGGTGGTGGAGGAGGAGGTAGTGGCATGCATGGCAATGGTGGCCATGCCCACTTGATCATCATCGTCGTCATCTTCATCTTCGGACATGTATTCTTCCTGAACAAGAGCCTTGTCATCCTTCCTCTTTGCAAACTTGGTGAACTTCTCCTTCTTGAGCACAATCTTCTCGGACTTGTCTTCACATCTCTCATTCGGACAATCATGTACAAAGTGTCTTGGGCTATCACAATTGTAGCATTTCCTTCGTCCAAAGGATCTTCCTTGAAGATTCTTTCCTTCGTTTGCCATGGTCCTGGAGTACTTCTTGACTAAGAGGGCCAAGTCTTCCGCAAAATCATTTGCCGGGCACGAGGTGTCAATATCCTCCTCACATATCTCTTCACTCACTTCTTCATCCCTTGAGGGTTGGCTTATCACTTTCTTGGCCTTCAAAGCAAGGTTGGAGTTCTTGGTTGCTTGAGCTATTGCAAAGGTCTTCTTGGACTTGGTTTCCAAAAGAACATGAGTTGAGAAAGTGGAAACAACTTGGGCCACAGTCAACTTGTGATAATCCGGACGTTGATGTATCATCATGACCATGGTATGTTCCGTGAGGACCATGGCATCTATGAACTTGTCCTTGATGAAGTCATCATTTGCCCAAGTGCACCCAAAGGTTCTCAAGTTGAGCACAAGGGACTTCAATCTTCGGTAAACCTCTTCCGCGGACTCACCCTCATTCCTCACAAAGAGATTGACTTCTTACTTGAGCAAAGCCAGTCGAGATCTTCGAATTGCTTCATCTCCTTCTAGAGCCTCCTCAAGGCAATCCCAAATTTCCTTTCCGGTTTTAAGAAGAGCAATGGAGTCACTATAGTCTTCGGTCACAGCGGTGCGCAACATGTTGTGAGCGCTTGCTTTGAGTTGGTCATCAACCGCTTCCCTCAGAGTGAGATTCATTGGGTCCTTGGGGTTGAATCCATTGACCACAATCCACCACAGTTGAGTTGAAGCACTGCGCTTGTAAGACTCCATATCTAGCTTCCACTTAGCAAACGCATTAGCTTTCAAAGGGGGCGGAGGCCCAACAGGATTAATGCGAGGATGTTGCAAAGGTTGAGGTGAGTAAAAAGGTTCCACGACATTGTACTTGGGAACTTGAGTACGAGCCGGAGATGCAAGAGGTTCTCTCGAGTCATCCGCATCATGAACGGCATTTGGATCAAATGAGTTTGATGCGGAAGTTGATGGCTTCAAGCAAGCATCAATTTACTCCTTGACCGGGGACCGAACTTCTTTCAACATAGAGGCTTTGAGGTCCGCAAACATTGAAAGAATATCGGCCACGGTCAAAGGGGCACTCGGGTCAGTAGGAGCGGCGGGAGCAACGACCGGGGCACCAAGTGCCTTGGGCGCGGCTGGAGGTAGGTTTTGACCATCCCCCGCAACGGGTGCGCCACCTCCCACATTCCATAGATCAACCATATCCTCTAAGGTTGTGAAACCGTATATTAGAGCACGAGGCTCTGATACCAATTGAAAGGATCGATACGGTCGACTAGAGGGGGTGAATAGGAGACTACAAATTTTAATCTTTCTTGTCAATTTTAAGGCTTAGCGGATAAATAGGGTTCACTAGATATGCAACTAGGTGAATGCAACCTATATGACAAGCAAGCTCCAAGTTAAATATGCTAGGCAACAAACTAAGTAGCAAGCCAACAAGCATACAAAGCAAAGTAAGGTGCGGGAAAGGATTAACCACAAGTGAGACGAGGACGCGTATTTTATCCCAAGTTCACTCTTCCTTGGGGAAGAGCTACTCTCTGTTTGGAGCGGTGCTGGAGCCAAAGCTTGCGGAACGCCACCGAAGGCTCACCGTAATCTCCTTCGAGTCACCCCCAATGGATGAGCCTTGAATCACTCGGGGTTGGTCTTGAAGGCGACCACCACACCTTTACAAACTTCTCTGGAGCACACGACAAGCCAGGAATCTTCCGGAGGAACCTCTAACCGCCTAGGAGACCAAGCTCCAAGAGTAACAAGTCAATGGGGAAGAAATGTTGCGGGGCACGCGATTTGGTTTGGTCAGGATGTAGATCGGGTCTTGCTCTCCCAATCCCCAAAGTTTCAACAAGTTTGGGTGGAGGGATTGAGAGTATTGATCAAAATGAGGTGGAGCAATGGTGGAGCTCAACAAGACATTAGGGCTAGAGGTTGGAGGTGGAAGAAGGGGCTTTATATAGTGTTCTTGGCCGGGTGGGCAAATCTGCCTGTTGGACCCCGTGCGCACGGGCTAAGTCAGCCCCGTGCGCACGGGTTACTCAGAGAGTTTGACACCACCCCGTGCGCATGGGGTACACAGAGAGTTTACACAGTACCCCATGCACACGGGGGTCAAAAGACCCGGTGTGCATGGGGTACTCAGAGAGTTACGCAGTACCCCGTGCGTACGGGGGTCCAAAGACCCCATGCGCACGGGGTACCTAGTAACTTTTTGTCACAAACTTTCTGAGTACCACAAGCACACACTAGGACTTTAGGTGGTAGGAGTGGGTAGGCTAAGTGTATATGGTTCGGCAATGGCATTCCCACACAACTTTCATCCACACAAACCCCTCTTAATAGTGCGGTCTTTCCTACGACCCGAAGCAAACCCAAAACTAAACCTTCGATTCGCCGGAAGACCACACCTTTGACCTTTTTGAATTGGGGGGGTCGCACATCTCCATCACGGAGCACTTGGAACCAATATCCTAAGATAAACTTTAGTAACCGATATTAGTTCAACTAACCACATTGTCATCACACCAAAATATAGTATAAGTGCCATTTGCACTTTCAATCTCCCACTTTTTGGTGCATTGATGACAACGTGGTTAGAGCATGGCATAGAGGATAAAAAGATTGAATAGGCATGGGACAAATAATGATCATGGTAGCTCCCCCTATATGTGTGCCCAGATAAAATGAATGCTTGAGAATGCATCAAGTACACACATAGGAGGCTCCTCCAAGATCATTATTGTCAAGACATGAGATCAACATAATAAACCTATAACGGTGCCTAGATCTCATGAAATGGTGTGGTGAGCAAATATTGTGAGACACAAGATATGATCATAGCAATAAGTTCAATAATAAAGCTAGAGTCTCACATGCATAACCAAGTAGCTCTCACAACCATGCAAGTGGAAAGTAAATAAGAGTATCTCAAGCCAGCTAAAACCAACCAACAACGAGAAACACGAGGCTTGAGATCTCAACACACACTCAGAACACACCCACGAACACAAACACCCACTACTTCTCCCCCTTTGTCATCAAGACAACAAAAAGGAGACGAATGGCGACACACAGACCCACTAGCCAAGGGGAGGAGCACTCGAGGCATCATCATCATCATCAAAGCGCCATCCTGCCATCAGAAAAGATCAAGCTGTAGCCTCACTGTCTTGGTCCTCTGACCCTGGGCTGACCACCTCACCAGCTGCAGCCCTCGCTGCCTTTTGCTCACGCCTTACTAGATTCTCCCAGTTGATCTCCTTAATCTGACGGCGCTGGATAGACTGGCACATCTTGAACATGTTGCTCAAGGTTTTGAATAGGGACTTCTTTTCTCCCTTGGAAAATACGGCCTCAGAACCAACGGACTTGGCCTTACCACAAGAGATCCATGAAGTGGAGGACATGCCCGGAGTGTAAGTAGCATGATCCTCAGGCCTAGGGTTGCGCCCCTTCTTGATAGGCACATATGGAGCAGGAGCAGCTGGGGTCAGTTTGGAGTTGCACTTGGGAATAGAAGTCTTGTATGAAGCAATGTACTTTGCTGGGCAGACGGTCTCAATCAAAGCCTGAATGAATGGGGCATAGATCAATGACTTGTTCTCTTGAACACACTGACGGAGCTCATAGAACATGAAATCCAGAACATCCACCCTGTTCTTCTGATGCAGGTACACAAACACATCCAACATGGATCTTCGAATGTTGTGGGAATCACCGGCCTTAGGAGTGAGTGTATACCTCAAGATATGGCGCATGGTGTCATATAGGGGCACAAGGTCTTTGATGGACCCGGTGCCAAACGACTTCTCCTTCTTGTAAGAGAATGCAATCTCATCCTTAGTGCGCTGCCCACTTTCACGAACTCTGCCAAACTCATCAGATGCATGCTCTTCATCAATGAAAGGGTAAGCAATGATCTCTGAAAACTTAGCCATAGGAGCAGAGCACCGATGAGTCCCTGACATCCAAGTGAGGGTGTGAGCAGAGTCATTGGAGAAAAACAAAGTGGCAAAGAACCGCATCACCAAATCTTCATTGTATGGATGGTTGAATGTGACAAACAGAATGAATCCCAACCTCCCAAGAGCTGAATATACACCGGGATATAAATGACCATTGTCGCGCAGACTCTCGGTGTTCACTTTCTTGTGCGGTGCAAACTTCTTTGACTTGGTCATGAGGAGCTCATGATAAACTCTTTGCTGAATCTCGTTCTTGAAACGGGGATCCACACCAAAACCAGTGGCAGCCGCATAAGGATGGCTCTGTCTCTCAGCCCAAAGCTCTGGCTTGGTCCACTTGGCAAGAGGCATATTCCGGAGGTCACGTCCGCCCGGAATGGCTTGCTCGGGACTAGACTCCTATTCCTCCTCTTCATCCTCATCAACACGATCATCCTCTTCTTCTATCTCTTCATCATCATTAGGGTTGACATAGTGAGCATCATCTTGTGAGTCATACTCTTCCTCAGAATCATCGGAGGCCTCAACAACAGGCCGCTTGGCAGCAGCACGGCGAACATGGCCCTGCCCAGACCCAGACCCCTGTCCCATGCCTTTAGACGGCTGGCGATGAGCAACTGTGAACTCGTTGGATCCTCCTTTTGGGTGCTTGCGACGAAGCTCCGCCCTCTTGTCAGTGGAGTCTGAAACACACACGAACACCCAACAACACAAAGCACGAAACACAAATGAGTACCAATGCATGATAGAAGGCAAAGAGATATATAGATAAGTAGGTAAAAAGCTCCTGAATATCCCGTGGGCACGGGGTCCTGTGCGCACGCTAAAGGACTGTGGACACGGGGCCCCGTGCGCACGGGGGTCAAACACCCCATGGACACGGGGGTCTCCCAGCGGCAATCTAGGAGTGGGTGCGGCAGGGAATCTAGAGGATCTAAGCACCCCATTACTGCCTAGAGAGGAGGAGTGGCCAAACTAATCTAAGGAGTAAAGAAACCCTTGAACTAGAAAACTTGATAGGCATACATGGAGGGAGAACATGTCGGTGTTCTGGGAACGGGGGTCCCCAGACTTGCCTGCCTACGGCCCATGGCGTGGCTCCACAAGCGGGCCCGTACAGCCCATCTTCACCAGCAAGCACTCAAGACCCTCGCGAGGCGGACGATAGAAGACCTCCTCGGGAGCGGCCTCACCAGGCTGGCTCATGAGGGGCGGAGAGATCAAGGCAAGGGGGTACCTTGCAAGGTTTCCCATGACGTAAGCCGTGACGATCAAGGCCAGGCGGGCACCAGGCGGGCGCCAGCGGTCGCAGCGTCCTCATTTCCTCTTTGGTGCTAAAGGGGCAAGCGCAGGCAAAGAGTACCGAGGCATCAGGCAAAGGTTTCCATATTGGTGCAACGAGACCAAGACCAGCAGGACGGCAGGACGGAGGTCACCGTGGAGCCCAAGACGGCGTCACCACCAGAGCCTTTGGCAGGCGAAGACTACTTTTGTCAGGATAAGCTGTACTAGCTGCCCCCCTTCAAATTGGCCGTTGTGGGATCCCTTCCCGCTCAATATTTGGGAAGACGACTAGGGCCTCTATAAATAGGGCTAGCCACAACAGTAGGAGCAACTCGTCTCGAACTCATTTAGTTCATCCTCTCACCCACCAAGCACAAGAACACCTCTCCTCAGGAGGCTATTCTTCCCTTGTACTGTTCATCCTCAGCCCAAGAGGCAATCCACCACCACCACACTGGAGTAGGGTATTACACCACAATGGTGGCCCGAACCAATATAAATCTGGTGTCCTCGTGTTCTTTGGGTTCGACGAGCTAGTCCATGAGATCGTGGAGTGCGAGAGCGTGGGAGAGGAGAGATCTTTGTGCGCACCCCAGTGTTCGAACCTCAAGGGTTTTGCCGGAACCCGAAATCCGAGATTTGGCGTGCCAGGTAGGGGTGCGCCGGAGCTTTCCTTCCGTCGATCCGCGCTCCACCATCTTCGCGCCCGTTCCCCATGGCTGGCGCTGCTCTTCCGGCTGGATCTGCGGGCGCCCACGGCAGCGCCTGGGGGCTCCGAGCCCTTACTCCCGCCCTGCGGCAGGTGCAGTGGTCGTCCAAGTTCAAGCCGGAGATGACGCCGCGCTACGACGGCGCTGCAGACCCGTCAGTTTTCCTGCTAGCGTATGAGGAAGCCGTCTTCAAGGCCGGGGGCGACGACAAGGTCATGGCCAACTGGCTTCCCATGGCCTTAACTGACGTGCTGCGCGCTTGGCTGCTCAACCTCCCCGGATCCATGGTGGCATCTTGGGAGGAGCTGCCCGGTCTCTTCGTCGCGCGCTTCGCGGCACCGGCACCCACGCGGTTGCGGCCCTCCTCGGCGGCTCGCAAGCGCTGCCCTTAGATCGTCACATCAAGCCGTTCCTTCGCCAGATCGGCGTGGCTTCCAAGCGCCTAGGGGCTCCCCCAGGTTGGGTGGCGCCTGAGGCCGACCTCACCTTCGACTCAGGGGATCATCCCGTCTCCACCACCGGCTCGGGTGTGCTCCCAATGCTTTGCACGCCCACCATCTGCAACGTGGCCATCACCAAGACGCTCATCGACGGCGGCGCCGACCTCAACGAGCTCTCTGTGGAGGCCTTCAGCCTTCTTCACGTACCGCTCGAGCGGCTTCGCCCCAGCAAGTCTTTCTCGGGAGTCGGCGGAGGCTCCGCCCACTCCCCGGGACAGATCCGCCTTCCTGTCACCTTCGGCACACGCGACAACTACCGCACTGAGCTGGTCGACTTCGACATCACCCGCATCGGCCTCCCGTACAACGCCATCCTCGGGTACCCAGCTCTGGCCCAGTTTATGGCAGCAACCCATCCGGCTTACAACCTCATGAAGATGCCTGGGATCAAGGGCGTCCTCACCGTCGAGGGGGACACCAAGGAGGCTCTGGTGGCGCTCAAGCTTGCCCTCAAGACCACCGCGGGAGCGTAGCCCGCCGGCGCCGATGCCTCCATGGCCAAGGAAGGAGCACCAACCAAGAAGAAGCAGTTGTTCACCCAAGACAAGGCGGAAACCAAGCAGGTGCCAGTCGATGAAGACGGGTCCTCAGGAGCCACCTTTACCATAGGCATCGACCTCGACCCTGATCAAGAGGAAGCGTTGGTGAAGTTCTTGCGCGCGAACAAGGAGATATTCGCATGGGAACCCAAAAAGTTGGTGGGGGTCCCGAGAGAGGTGATTGAGCATCACTTAAAGGTATGCCCCAATGTACGCACTGTGAAGCAGCGGGCGAGACGACAGTCCATGGAGAAGTAGGCCTTCATCGTCCAAGAAACCCGCAAGCTGGAGGCCGCGGGTGCCATTCGCGAGGTTCGGTACCCCAAGTGGCTGGCGAACCCCGTGGTTGTGCCGAAGAAAGGCGGGAAGGAGCGCATGTGCGTCGAATTCACCAACCTCAACAAGGCCTGCCCCCAAGATCCATTCCCGCTTCCACGCATCAACCAGATCATTGACTCCACCGTCGAGTGCGATTTACTGTGCTTCCTGGATGCGTTCTCAGGATACCACCAGATCAAGTGGCGGTGGAAGATGTGGAGAAGACCGCCTTCCTGACCCCGTGTGGGGTGTACTGCTATACTTGCATGCCTTTCGGACTGCGCAACGCGGGAGCGGCCTTCCAGCGGCTGATGCACATCGCCTTAGGGCGGCAGCTCGGAAGAAACCCGGAGGCCTACGTCGACGACATTGTGGTGAAGTCTCAGGAGGTGAGAACTTTGATCCAAGACCTGGAGGAGACCTTCGTGAGCCTATGCCAGGTGAACTTGCGGCTCAACCCGGAGAAGTGCGTGTTCGGTGTCCCTTCCGGCAAGCTGCTGGGATTTCTCGTGCACCACAGAGGGATCGAGGCGAACCCAGAAAAGGTCAAGGCAATCGAAGACATGAGTCCACCGCAGACCCTCAAGGAGATGCAAAAGCTTGCCGGCCGTGTGAATGCGTTGGGGCGCTTTATCTCCAAGCTGGGAGAGCGTGCCTTACCGTTCTTCAAGCTGATGAAGAAGAAGGGCCCATTCGAGTGGACTCCGGAGGCCGACCAAGCGTTTCAAGACCTCAAGAGATACCTGACCAGCCCGCCAATGATGGTGGCGCCTCGACCCCTCGAGCCCTTGGTGCTCTACCTATCTCCCACACCCCACTCCGCCAGCACAGTGCTGGTGGCCCTCAGAGAAGAGCGCTAGGTCAAGGGCCCGCCAAGTGAAGCCACCAGGCCAGACGAAGCAGCACGGCACCAAGGTGATGCTCCTGAAGCAGCGGCTGCTTCGGCAGGCCGCCCAGCTCCTGAAGCCGAAGACCCCAAAGAGACACCCCAACCCACGGGAGCCAAAGACTCAGACAGATCTCCCGCCCTCGTCGATCACCCGGTATACTTCATCAGCACAGTGCTGCGGGATGCGAGGGCACGATACCCCATGCCTCAGAAGATCCTACTCGCGCTCCTGGTGGCCTCGCGGAAGCTGCGCCGCTACTTCTAGGGTCACCCCATCGAGGTCGTCTCGGCTTACCCGCTGGAGAGAGTGCTCAGGAGCCCCAATGCTACCGGGCGAGTCGCTGAATGGAACATCGAGCTGCAAGCGTTTGACTTGGAATTCAGCATGACCAGGGTCATCAAGGGGGCTACGCTCGCAGACTTTGTGGCAGAATGGACCGACGCCCCAGAGCTCGAAGCAGGCGAGAATCAATCCTTGTTACCAGGGAGCGAAGCACCGAACAACTGGGTCATGTACTTCGACGGCGCCTTCGCACGCCAGGGCGCGGGGGCTGGAGCAGTGCTCATCTTGCCCACCCAGGACAAGCTCTACTACGCCGTGCAGCTCTGCTTCCAGCAGGGCGAGAAGGTTTCCAACAACATAGCGGAATACGAAGGCCTCATAGACGACCTGAAGGCTGCGGCGGCCCTGGGGGTGAAGCGCCTCACCATCAAGGGCGACTCACAGCTCCTCATCAACTTCTCCAACAAGATATACGAGCCAAAGGACGAACACATGGAGGCGTACCTTACGGAGGTGCGCAAGATGGAGAAGCAGTTCCTGGGCCTGGAATTGCAGCACGTGCCCCGTGGCACCAACAAGGAAGCCGACGACATCGCCAGGAGGGCATCCAAGCGACTGCCCCAAGAGCCTGGCGTCTTCGAGGAGCGGCTCTACAAGCCGTCGGCAACACCACCACTTTCGAGGACGGCGCAGCCTCGGGAGGAGCTCCCACAGCTACCTGCTACGGGAGCCCCGGCCTGTGGCCCAACCTCGGGAGCGCGTCTGCTCTTGGCGCTCGAGCCTCAGGAGGGATGTTGGATCAAGGAATTCAAGGAATACCTGACGCAAGGGACGTTGTCGGAGAAGGAAGAGGATGCGGAGCGTGTGGCCCGACAAGCCACGGCATACTGCATCCAGGACGATGAGTTATACAGGAGGCGGCCAAATGCCGTTTCCCTGCGCTACATCTCCAAGGAATAGGGGAAGGAGCTGCTGGCTGACATACACGATGGGGACTGCGGGCACCACTCGTCGTCTCGGACCCTCGTCGGCAAGGTGTTCCGAAGCGGATTCTACTGGCCTACGGCACTCAACGACGCGACTGAGCTGGTGAAATCCTGCGAGGCCTGCCAGTTCCACGCCAAGCAGATCCATCAGCCAGCTCAGGGCCTCCAGACCATCCCACTCTCGTGGCCATTCGCAGTCTGGGGACTGGATATCCTGGGCCCGTTCCCTCGAGCGCCTGGGGGCTACCGCTACCTCTATGTCGCCATCGACAAGTTCACCAAGTGGGCGGAGGTAGAAGCCGTCCGCACCATCCCAGCTGGCTCCGCGGTCAAGTTCATCAAGGGTCTCGTGGGCTGCTTTGGGGTCCCTAACCGCATCATCATCGATAACGGCTCGCAGTTCACCAGTAATCTCTTCAAAATGTATTGTGCTAAGCATGGAACGTAGATCTGCTACGCTTCAGTGGCACACACCCGGAGCAACGGTCAAGCCAAACGTGGAGGTCCTGAGAGGCCTCAAGACCAGGACCTTCAAGAAGAAGCTCAAAGCCTGCGGCAGGGGCTGGCGCGACGAGCTCTAGTCCATGTTGTGGTCCATCCGCACCACCGCCACCAAGCCGACGGGCGAGACCCTGTTCTTCCTTGTTTACGGAGCAGAAGCAGTTATCCCTCACGAGGTCGGGCATCGCTCCGCACGGGTCCTGGCGTTTGATGAAACGCAGCAGGACGCCGGGCTGGGGATGGGCCTCGCACTGGGGGAGGAACGTCGCCGTGAAGCCGCGCTACGGGCGGCAAGATACCAGCAGGCGCTCCAGGACGCTCGAGGTGGGCGACCTCGTCCTGAGGCGGGTGCTCTCCAGGGAAGGGCTGCATAAGCTCTCACCCATGTGGGAGGGCCCGTTCAAGGTCGTCCATGTCTCCAGGCCTGGCGCCGCACGCCTGGAGACGCAGGACGGGGTACCCATCCAGAACGCCTGGAACATCCAGCACCTCCGGAAGTTCTACCCATGAAGAAAGGCCCAGCGCCTGTGAAGAAGGCCCAGTGCGTGTGAAGATCTCCACTCGTGACACTCTCACATAATAGTGAGTGGGGCTGTACACGCCCCGGAGTTTCAGGAGTGCCGCCCTCGGGCCTCTAGGGCTCCCTCCCACGTCCTAGTGGCAGCACTTAGCTCCGCGCTGGTGAGAAGACAAGAAGACTAGACTAGGTGCCGGACGTGGCTTTTCATTTGCTTTCCGTAGTTGGCTCACCCCTCTTTAATTGAAATTTGCTTCTGGTGTTCCTTGCTGGTTTGGTTCCATCGTCTTTTGCCTCCATTTTCACCTGTGCTCTCTCTCGCATACCTCGCGAGGGGGCTGAACAGGTACCCTCGTGAGCTTCCTTCTTCTGTTTTTCGCGAGGCACCCTCGTTCGAGCCGCAAGCTGGCGCTCTTCCCCTAATCCGTGCCCCACGGGTTACCGTGATGCGAGGCGCTGAGTCGTGGCTGGCGGTGTCTACGATCAAGGCTCGGAATTCCCTAACTAATTTTTTTTGCAGTCCCCAAAAAGCCTGGCCAGGTGCTGAGGAATGCGTGCTTCGTGAGGCGGAAACTACTTCAAACATGGCAAGATAAGTTATTCCTACACGCCTATATAAGACATTTATGCTGCGACACAACATAGGAACGGTAAACATAGCATAACAACTCGGAAACCATAGTTTGTTGCACGCCCCCACGGGGCCCCATACTTGTCTCTCTCAATGCAGGAAGGAAAAGAAGAATGAAACAAGAGTGGCGCATGCCCCTGCAGCAGTTCGCGGGGATGGCCCATGGCACTCTCCTGAGCTTAGTCGGATCCTTCCTCGTGCTTCACTGGGGCGCAACGGCAAGACGACCCGCTGCCACCTTCGAAGCGAGCGTGGTGGCTGGTCATAGCCGCCGCTGCTGGAGCTATCGCCGGAGGAAGAGCCGCCGTAGCTGGACGAGACGCGGTCGGCACCAGGGGCGGGCTCGCCTTCATCCTCGTCATGACCATCGCCAAGACCGAGCACCTCGTCGCCGTCGTTGATCTCAGGGCAGCACCCAGCGCGGCGACCGTCCTCCCCAAACACCCTCACATAGAGGGTCGCGTCGCCGTCGTACTTGAAGTGGAGGGTGCACCGCCTGCCCAGGCCTCGCGCGCGGGCAAACGTCTGCCAGCCGCGAGCCAGGGCTATGTTACCCGCGACAGAGACCTCAACCACGACCCAGGAAGCCCTGCTGCAGCTCGTCGGCGAAGAAGCGCGGGAGCTGAAGCCAGTTGCCGGCCGGGTTCTCCGACCACACAATGAACTCCGACAGCACCTCCGCCGAGTGGAAGCGCGGCCGGGGAGGCAGCACAACCATGGCACGCCTTCCTTCACCGGCAGGGCTGCCACGACCAAGGCGACCCCCACCGCGCAAAGCGGCACCGCCGCGAACGCAGGGGGCTGCGGCGGGGGTCGTGGTATGCTTGCGGGGATGACGCGCCCATGCTTGGGCGCCGGAGAGCCGGGCCCCTCCCGGCGAGCCTTCCCCTTCTCCGTGGCCGAGAACCTCTTCGCAGGCGCCATTGGTGTCGCTACTGGCAATGGAGCAAGGGAGGAGAAGCCAGCAGAATGGGAAGAGATGGGCGACAGGGGCTCCGCCCCCCTCCTCATTTATAGCCCAAGTTAGGCCAACCGTCGACCCCCACGATCGCAGGTAATGATAACCCTTTTTGCATGCAGCAGGGACTTGTCAAATCGGGCAGTTGCCGAGGCAGCATGGGGAAGCAGAGACGCCCATGTCCAATCAACCGCCACGCATCGACCAAGGTCGCAGGCTGTTGGGGCCCGCGGCGCTCCGCACTTGCCTTTGGCTTCACCTCGAAGCCAAGTCTGAGCGCGCCTTGGGCCCGGGGGCTACTGTCGGCGTTCTGGGAACGGGGGTCCCCAGACTTGCCTGCCTGCGGCCCACGGCATGGCTCCACAAGCGGGCCCGTATGGCCCATCTTCACCAGCAAGCACTGAAGACCCTCGCGAGGCGGACGACACAAGACCTCCTCGGGAGCGGCCTCACCAGGCTGGCTCGTGAGGGGCGGAGAGATCAAGGCAAGGGGTACCTCGCGAGGTTTCCCGTGACGTAAGCCATGATGATGAAGGCCAGGACGACGCCAGGCGGGCGTCAGCAGTCGCAGCGTCCTCGTTTCCTCTTTGGTGCTAAAGGGGCAAGCGCAGGCAAAGAGTACCGAGGCATCACGCAAAGGTTTCCATATCGGTGCAACGAGACCAAGACCAGCAGGACGACAGGACGGAGGTCACCGTGGAGCCCAAGATGGCGTCACCACCAGAGCCTTTGGCAGGCGAAGACTACTTTTGTCAGGATAAGCTGTACTAGCTGTTCCCCTTCAAATTGGCCGTTGTGGGATCCCTTCCCGCTCAATATTTGGGAAGAGGACCAGGGCCTCTATAAATAGGGCTAGCCACCATAGTAGGAGCAACTAGTCTCGAACTCATTCAGTTCGTCCTCTCACCCACCAAGCATGAGAACACCTCTCCTCAGGAGGCTGTTCTTCCCCTGTACTGTTCATCCTCAGCCCAAGAGGCAATCCACCACCACCACACTGGAGTAGGGTATTACACCACAACGGTGTCCCACACCAGTATAAATCTGGCATCCTCGTGTTCTTTGGGTTCGATGAGCTAGTCCGTGAGATCGTGGAGTGCGAGAGCGTGGGAGAGGAGAGATCTTCGTGCGCACCCCAGTGTTCGAACCTCAAGGGTTTTGCCGGAACCTGAAATCCGACAGAACAGGGGGACAGGACCAATCGGAGGAGGACCCTATCTTGATGAAGATCCATGGAGCAAGAAGCCCGACCAAGCCCGGAGGAGCTTCAGCGAGCGGAGGCGACGGCGGCGGCGGCGGCGCTGGAGGCTTCCTGGGGAGTGGAGGGGGCGACTGAGTGGGAATGAACCCAAGCCCCCCCCCCCCCGACGCCCTGCCTCTTCAGGCCAAAAACCGCATACCCCGTGCGCACGGGCAAGTGAGCCCTGTGCGCACGGGGGTCCCGTGCGCACGGTATAGAGCCCGTGGGTACGGGGTCCCCGTGCGCCCGGTACAGGCCCGTGGGCACGGGGTATTCAGGAATTTTGACAAGAGGGGCCTTTTTGAAGGTACGGCTGAGTGTAAACTCTTACCACACCTTTCAAAGCACTCGGTCTATATTTCTAAATACGCTGCAAGAGAAGTCCTATCACTACGAGAAGGGGATATGTGTAGCACTTGTACCAGAAGAGAAACGATAAACACAAACAAAAAAAACTAGAGAGAAAAGACAAGAAAACCAACTGTCGGGTGGTTGGTGCGACATATGCCAAGGGATGGCTTATCATTGTGGGAGCCAATAAAACGTCGCCGGTGCCTGGAAATGGGATGAGGCGAAGACATGCACGCCGGCGGATCTTACCCAGGTTCGGGGCTCTCCGAGGAGATAACACCCCTAGTCCTGCTCTGCGGGGTCTCCGCATGATCACTAGATCGATGAAAGGTAGCTACAATCGCTCCTAGAGCTGTTGAGATCAAGGGAGAAGAAGAACAAGGCTAGCTCTTGCTTCTCTCTATCTCTAGTGTGTGTGTGTGCTATGCTTAGGAGGCAACTCTATGCTCAGAGGCCAACTATGCTTGGAAGCGAACCCTTTGCATGGGTGCTCCGGGGGGTTTATATAGGCCTACCCCCGGGGGTACAATGGTAATCCGACTGGGCGCTGGTCCCAGCCGTCAGTGTCTACGCTCGCCGGCTTCTCCGCCGGCTGCTGGGTCCCGCCGGCTGCCGGCTACTTGGTCGACAGGCCGGCCCCACCGCCTAGGGTCTTGTCGGCGGCTGCTTACTGTAGCCTCGCCTGTGATGACGAGGGCTTTGTCGAGGTAAGCGTGGCTACAGTGGGCCGCCTCGGGGGCTATCACTGTAGCCTTACCTCGTCTTGTCTCCTTAATGGGGCTCCTGCTTCGAGGAAGGGAGTAGCCGGCTTCTAGAGGCCGGCTATGCTCTTGGCCGACTGGGAAAGGCCGGCCCGCCTTCACGCCTCTCTCTGGCTGAAGGGGCCCGCAGTCCTTGGGCCGTACAGGAGTTGGTCGTGGATGACGTCGAGGCTAGCGCGGCTACAGTGCCGAGCCGCACGGGAGACGGCCGTCCCGTACGGCCCCCTGTAGCCATGCCCGCCTCGGGCTTCGGGGGTAGTGGGCCGCACTGTGGCCACACCCCGTCGTGTCGCCGTTATGTGGGAACAGCTTTGGTGGTTGTGGTCTCGGCCGGCTGCTAGGAGCCGATGTCCTTCTTGGCCGGCTTCTTGGAGTCGGCCACCCCGTAGTCGTCCTGGGGAGAGGTTGCTCGAGGCTGGGTCGCCTTCCGGGAGTCGGCTTCAGAGATAGCCGGCCAGGGAAGGCGGCCCAAATGCTTGGAGTGCTTGAAGGCCCAAAGGCCTGATATTTTTTCTGAAGAACCAGGGGTAGTCGGTTGGGCTACCCGTGGCCATTTACTCCGACAGTAGTCCCCGAAGCTGATTGGGCTTCGAGGTGGAGTAGGGGTTGAGAAGCTCGATCAGCTTCCTATCTTGACAAGCCGGCAGCTGGGAGCCGGCCTTGGTCAGGCGCGCCGCCTGAGTCGAAATCTTGTGGAGTCGGAGGGCGGGAACCCGCTGGCACGTGCACCGGGCCGCGGGCCGGCCACGGGCCGTCGGCGAACCACGTGGCCGGAAAGCCTGCCAGCCCACGCGCGTGACGGGACGTCGCCGCAGGGAGGGGGCCCGCCACGTCCGCGCCCTGGCCCAGGCGCGGATCCTTTGTATCCCGAAACCGCCCGCACGTTCCGTGCGGCAGTTTCGGCTCGTACTTATGCGCAATAAACGCGAGACGTGGGGGGAGTGGGCGCAGTTAATCCCACGTCTCCCCCCCACGTCCGGCCTCTTTGGCCTCGTGAGGCTATAAGTAGGGGATGTGGAGGGTGGCAGGCCCTCGCACGCTCCTCCTACTTCCACCGTCTTCTTCGCTCGCCCGTTCTCGCGACAGCGCCTCGCCGCCGCGCTCTTCCACCGCATGCTCCTCCGCCGCCGTGCTAGCTTTCGCCATGCCTCCCGCCGTAGAGCAGCTTGGCGGGGATTGGGATGGCTCCATCGTCCATGACGACCACGTCGACTTCCTCCGCGACACGCGGCGGCTGCCCAGCGCGGACAAAGTGGAGGTCCGCCTCGCGCCGGCGAAGGAAATCTCGCCGAGGCCACAGGAGGGCGAGCGGGTGGTCTTCCGCTCGCACTTCTTGCGCGGCTTCGGCCTGCCAGTGAGCGCCTTCTTCCGCTCCTGGCTCGAATTCTATCAGCTCCAGCCGCACCATCTCACCCCCAATGCGGTGGTGCTGCTGTCTGCCTTCGTCACCCTGTGCGAGGGCTATCTCAGCGTCCTCCCCACCCTTGAGCTCTGGGGGGAGCTTTTCCAGTCGAAGCTGGGCACGCGCAGCAAGGGCGTGCCGGCTCATACTGGCGCCTTCATCGCGTTGCGGAGATCGGGCGCCGACAACCCCTTCCCCGTCATCACGCTGATCCAATCGGTGAAGAAGTGGCAGAAGTCGTACTTCTACGTGCGGAACATCGCTCCACGGCGCGACTACATCAACCTGCCGGCTTACGTAGCCGGCCCACCAGCGGGCAGGCTGCCCCAGTGGTCCTTCCGGGCTGTGACGCTGTCGCAGGCGGGAAACGCCGCCATCGCCCGACTGCGGGTGATGGTCCAGTCGGAGGGCCTGACGGGGCCTGACCTCCTGGCTGCGTTCGTCATGCGCTGGGTTCTTCCGCTCCAGAGCCGGCCTCATCTGATCTGTCAGATGAGCGGCCAGCTCGATCCGAGCCGAATGTGTACCAAGGAGATGCCGCGCCATGAGGTCGCCTACATGGTGAACTACCTTGCAAACTGCCAACTCGCTGAAGAGTGGCAGTTCGGCAAGGAGCCATATAGCCAAGCCAATCCTCCGCCTACGGTATGCTCCCCTTGTCTCTTTTTCTCTCTCTCTCTCTCTTAGCCTTGTTGCCGAGCATCTCTTAGCCGACTCTGACTTAGTCGGCTTGTTCTTCGACAGAGCCTTCTGCTTCGGCCAGCCGGCGGGTCAGACGTGGAGCGCCGCTTCATCCCCGACCGGACCGAACACGACCTGGAGGACCCCGACCTGGGGGCGGTCCATATGGACGACGCCGTCGAGCCGGGCGGTGGCCAAGCCGGCGGCGAAGCAGGCGGCTCCGGGTTCACTGCTACCTTCGACGACTGGCCGGACGAGGATGAAGCCGAAGTCGTCCCGCGCCGCCAGCCGGCATCTGGACGCGGCGCGGGCTCCTCCGCCGCGCAGCCTGCTCGGGGTGGAGGGCAGAAGCGTCGCGCCGCCCAGGGTCTATTCGGCAGCCGAACGAAGAAGCCCAGGGGCGGGGCGGCAGCCACCAGGGGGGAAGAGGCGGCCGCGAAGGCGGCTCGTTTCCGCAAAGTGGTGAAGCAACCGCAAACCGTGTCGGCGTAAATCCGAATCTTTCTTTGTGTATTCTCTTTCTTTCTTTCTTTGGTGGTTCTTGAACTCTCGTCCTTTTCTTCGACGATCAGAGCTCCGTTGTCACTTGAGCGGGCGGCTGCCGGCTCCGTCGTCGAGTCGCCAAGGGGCTCTGGGAGCACCACCCGCCGCGTGGACCCCCGCGCCGACCTCTAGGAGGCGACGGAAAGGAACGTGCGGGAGGCGCTGGAGGAGCAGGAGGCACGGGAGGCGGAGGCATGGAAGGCAGCCGCCGCCCAGGCGGCACGGGAGGATTAGGCGGCGAAGGCACTCGCCGAGGCCGCAGCCAAGGCCCAGGCAAAGGCTGAGGCCGCGGCGGCGGCAGGGGAGGCTTTGATGGTCACCCCCCTGCGCGTCGTGGCGCCTGGGGACGTGGAGCCCTCGCCAGGGGGAGCCAGCGGCTCCCAGCCGGGGCTGTTAGGAAGCGGCGACGACGTCATCATTTTGGAGAAGGGGCCGGAGCCGACCCCGCCAACTGGGGCGGCCCAAGGCGTCCGGCTTGATTCGCCGCCTGCACAGTCGGCGGAGGGCGAGCCGGCCGCGGGGGCTGAGGTGGCGGTCCGGGTGCCACCGAGCCGGCGCGTGGGGAAGGCCGCGTCGGAGCCACAGAAGGCCGCGTCGGAGCCACAGCTGGCCGTGGGCTCCAGCTCGTCGGCCCGAGACGCGGAGGCGGCCAGCGCTACCTCGATGTGGACGCCAGGCGGAGGGACAGCCGTAGTGAACGTGGCTGCACAAGACGTCCGGACCCGGCTCCAAAGCCAGGCCGCGGCGCTGAGGCAGTTCACCGACGAGTTCCTCGCGACGCGGGCGGCCATCCGGGTTAGTATTCCCATCTTGTTTCTTCTTGATCTTGATTTCTCTTCTTGATCTTGATTTCTTCCGTGGGGGCGCGTTAGCGCACCCACTGGGTGTAGTCCCCGAGTTCCGAGTCGGCTGCTGAGCAGGCGGCTTGGAACTTCTTGGAGGATTTGCCTTTGCTGTTTTTGTTCTTACTTTGGTCTTCTGTCCATCTTGCAGGACTACCACAACCTTCGAGCGGCCGCCTTCAACTCCCAGGCTCGGGAGCTGACTCAGAAGACCGCCGACCTTACTGAGAGCCGAGGTACGTGACTTGATC
Organism: Triticum aestivum; assembly: GCF_018294505.1. NCBI lineage: Eukaryota > Viridiplantae > Streptophyta > Magnoliopsida > Poales > Poaceae > Triticum > Triticum aestivum. The sequence continues at coordinate 168,541,760 of NC_057811.1, read as the reverse complement.
TTTATCTCATGGGCGCGTCAGCGCACCCACTGGGTGTAGTCCCCGAGATTCGGGCCGACTGCTGAGCAGTCGGGTCGGATCTTCCTTGACGACTTCTTATTGTTCTTCTTCTTCTTCCGTTTCTGCAGCGGCCAACGCCAGTCTGAGGGCACAGCTGGGGGAGTCCCAAACTACTCTTCGTGCCAAGGACGCCGAGCTTGCCGCCTTGGTGCAGGAGCGCGACCGCCTGGTCAAGAAGCTGGCCGACCAGGAGGAAGGCCACAAAGCGGCGCTGAAGGCTGCGTAGGATCGCGAAGCCACCCTCCAGGCCGAGTTCGAGATGGAGGCGGCCGGCTGGGCAGAGGCCAGGCAGACTCTGGTCTCCGGCTATGGCCAGATTGAGGATCTGGTTGACGGTAAGCCGTCTACCCCTTCGTCCTTTCCTGCCATCTGCCACTTTGGCTTGTTTTCTGATTTTGGTGTTCTTCTCTTCCTTTCTTCTTCGCGCAGAGTATTTCCCTGGCTATTTGACTGCCGCCAACCAGGCCATCGAGGCCCGTCGCCAAGCGAAGAGGCAGGCCGGCTTCGAGATCTCGCCAACCGCCGGCCACTCGCTGGAGGAACAGCTCCTGGCGATCCAGGCTCGCATCCAGCCGGCTCACCGGCTGCTCCGCCGGCTCCAGCGTGCCGGGTCACAGGTCTTGGCCGCCCTCTGGCCCGGCCAAGTGGTCCCTCGCACCCCCAGTCGGACTGCCGACTGGCTGGAGGTGGCAGTCGGCCGCTTCGAGGCTTGGAAGGCGTCGGCGGCTCGCTCCGGTGCCAGGTGGGCGCTGGAGTTCGTCAAGGCCTGGTATCCCGGCCTGAGCCTGGACCAGCTGGCTACCTGGCGGCAGCAAGCCGACACGGAGCTGGAGCCGGCGCGGCCGACCATCATTCGACGGGCTTCGGCGATCGCCGACTACACCGACACCAACGTCTTCGCCCCCGAGGTGGACAACAATGGAGTCGCCCAGCCGGAGGAGTGGTTCGGGCTGGGCCCGGCATACGGCGAAGACTCGGCGGAGGAGATCGACTCCAGCGACGAGGGCGAAGAGGAGGAGGAGGAGGGTGAAGACGCCGAGCCAGCTGGTGGAGTAGCCGGCCAGCCTCAGCCTGACCGCGCCTCCAGCACTACGTCGCGCGCCTCCACGCCTCCTGCCGCAAGTGGTGGTCAAGCCGGGGCCCGCTAGTCGGCCACTCCTTCAGCCGGCGAGGCCGCCTTCACCGACCAGCTCGGCCTCCATGTCGCGCCCTAGTCTGTCGTCTTTTGCTTTTCTGCTTTGTTATTCTTTAGAACAATGTTTGGTTAAATTCGCACAATTCCACCCACTGGGTGTATTCGAACTTATGTCAGTTGCCGGCTTGTTGGCGGCTTTTATGTATATAACTTATGCATTCGGCCTTTTCCTTGTACTTTTGCTTTTAGTCCTTCTGCTTTTTCCTTTGCCACCCTCCCTTGGTTGCCGCCTCACCAGTCAAACAGTTGCTCTGCAATCTGTAGCCGGGGGAGTGCCTGGCCGATTGGGGAGGGGGAAGTACTTTTAGCTCTGCTGGACTAAAGCTAAGTTTTTTAGGAAGCCGGCCAGCCGGCTGCTTTGACAGTCGGCAGGCATGTTTGGAGGCCGTCTCTTTGCTATATAGGTTAGTTGTTCCTTAGCCATTTTTCGTGTGGGCATCCTTTCCGTCTTCTCTCTTGCTAGTCGGACAGTCAGTTCTTTGAGCTGCGACTTTCAACAAGAGAGGACTTGGGGGCCGGCGCACTACTTTGCTGACTTCAGGAAGAACTTTCGATATAGCGCAAGGCGGCCAGTCCCCGGGCCGACTAGTCGAACCCGGTGCCGGACAAGAATTCGAAATGTAATAATACATTCATGGATATGACACTCGTCATTCATAGATAAATAAAAGGCAGTCCCCGAGTACTGTTCAGGGGGCCTATTGGTTTGTACTTAATACAAAAGGGGTAGCGTGATACATACTGCTTTTCAGCTGTAAAATCGTCTTAGGAGGTTTGCGTTCCATGGTCGCTCCGGCTCCTTGCCGGAGTCGTCTCTCTTGCGTGCTCTTGGTTTTTGCGCGTCGATCAAGTAGTAGGAGTCGTTGCCGAGTGCCTTGCTGACGACGAAGGGGCCTTCCCAAGGGGCCGAGAGCTTGTGTTGGCCAGCTGTTCGCTGGATCAGCCGGAGCACAAGGTCGCCCTCTTGGAAGGATCTTGGCTTGACCTTGCGGTTGTAGTAGCGGCGCAGGCCTTGCTGGTAGATGGCGGACCGGCTGAGGGCTAACAGCCGGCCTTCTTCCAGTAGGGCGACGCTGTCTTCTCTTGCTTCTTTGGCTTCCTCCTCTGTGTACATGGTGATCCGAAGCGAGTCGAACTCGATGTCTGTTGGGATGACAGCCTCGGCACCGTACACGAGGAAGAATGGAGTGAAGCCGGTTGACATGTTGGGTGTAGTGCGCAGACTCCAGAGGACAGCCGGCAGCTCTTCGAGCCAGCAGCCGGCCGATTTCTCCAGTGGTACAACCAGTCGGGGCTTGATGCCAGAGAGGATGAGTCCATTTGCTCGCTCGACCTGGCCATTTGACTGCGGGTGGGCAACGGACGCTAAGTCCAGTCGGATGCCCTGCGTCGCGCAGAAATGTGCCAGTGCTCCTTTGGCGAAGCTCGTGCCGTTGTCGGTGATGATGCTGTGCGGCACGCCGTACCGAGTAGTGATGTCGGTGATGAATGTCACGGCAGTCGGCCCATTGAGTTTCTTGATTGGCTTTGCTTCAATCCACTTTGTGAACTTGTCCACAGCAACAAGTAGATGCGTCAGGCCACCGCGGGCTGTCTTGAAAGGGCCCACCATGTCCAGTCCCCAGACGGCAAAAGGCCAAGTGAGGGGAATGGTTTTGAGGGCAGAAGCCGGCAGGTGTTGCTTGGAACTAAAAACTTGACATCCTCTGCAGCTCTTGACTATTTCTTTAGCATCCTCCAAGGCAGTCGGCCAGAAGAAACCGTGGCGGAAAGCCTTGGCCACGAGGGATCTTGAGGGTGCGTGATGGCCGCATTCGCCTTGGTGGATGTCTTTGAGGATTGCCACTCCTTTTTCTGGCTCGACACAACGCTGGAAGACTCCAGTGACGTTGCGCTTCACAAGCTCTCTGTTGATTATTGTATATGTTGCGGCTCGTCGTTGCACTAGTCTTGCTGAGATCTCGTCAGCCGGCAGCTCTCTGCTGACTAGGAACTTGAGGATGGGCTGGGCCCATGAGGGAGCTGTGACTTCTTCTTCTGTTAATGTGGCCACCATGACTCGGGTGGGTGGGTTGGGCACTGAATTGGAGTCGGCCACCGCTTCTTGTGTCGTTGCAGTCCCCGGGCCGACTGCCGCAGTCCCCGGGCCGGGTTCTGAAGTCCTCGGGCCGGGTGCCACTACGGCAGTCCCCGGGCCAGTTGTCGAAGTCCCCGTGCCGCCTGCGGGATTTCTCCAGTCGGATCCGACTATATCTGGCGCAGGCGGTACGAAGATGGAATCCGACTCTGGAGACGGCTTGATGGACGGCTTGAGGAGGCGCTGGAGGGAGACGCCAGTCGGTATGGCTTGTCGGGTGGAGCCGATCTGTGCTAGGGCATCTGCTTGGTCGTTGTCGGCCCTTGGCACGTGAAGGAACTCGCACCCTTCGAAGTATCCGCTTATCTGCTGGACGAGGAAACGATAGCACGCCATGTTCGCGTCCTTGGCGTCCCAATCGCCAGATGATTGCTGGACCACCAAGTCTGAGTCGCCGTAGCACAGGATCCGGTGTATGGCGAGTTGTTTGGCTAGCCGGAGCCCGTGTACGAGCGCCTCGTACTCGGAGACGTTGTTGGAGGCGGCGAAGTGGATCTGTAGCGTGTACTTGAGCTTGTCGCCTTTGGGAGAGGTGAGGACGATGCCGGCTCCCAAGCCGGTGCGCATCTTGGACCCGTCAAAGTGCATCCGCCAATGGGTAGAGTCAGGAGCCGGCAGTAAGTACTGGGTCTCGGCCCAATCGACGAGGAAGTCGGACAATGCTTGCGACTTGATGGTGGTGCGGGGTTGATAGAAAATTGTGTAGGGCGCCAAGGCAATGGCCCATTTGGCCACCCGGCCGGATGCATCCCGGCTGCCTATGATCTCGGCGAGCGGGGCAGTGCACACGACCGTGATGGGGTGCTCTTGGAAGTAGGGCTTCAATTTCTTGGCAGCGAAGTACACCCCATAGCACATCTTCTGGTAGTGCGGGTAGTTTTGCTTTGAGCTGGATAGTACTTCGCTGAGATAGTAGACCGGCCTCTGGACTAGCTGGGCTCGGCCTTCCTCCGGGCGCTGGACCACAACAACAGTGCTGACGACTCGGCTTGTCGCGGCGATGTAGAGGAGCATGGGCTCCTTCTCAGTCGGCGCAGCCAGGACAGGCGGAGTGGTCAACATTTTCTTCAACTCATGGAAGGCTTGGTCGGCTTGATCATTCCACTCGAAGTGAGTGGACTTCTTCATGAGTCGGTACAGGGGGAGAGCCTTCTCTCCTAGTCGGCTGATAAAACGGTTCAGGGAGGCTAAGCAGCCAGTGAACTTCTGCACATCTCGCAGCTTGGTGGGAATCTCCATCCTCTCGATGGCCTTGATCTTGACGGGGTTGCACTCAATGCCGCGTTCGGAGACCAGGAAGCCTAGCAGCCGGCCGGCTGGCACTCCGAACACGCACTTCTCGGGGTTGAGCTTGATCTGGAATCGGCGCAAGTTGGCGAATGTTTCTTTCAGGTCTTCCAGCAAGGTACCGCGCTTCTCTGTCTTCACCACAATGTCGTCTACGTAGACGTGGGCATTTCTGCCGAGTTGTTTCAAGAGACATTTCTGCATGCAACGCTGAAAAGTGGCACCGGCATTTCTCAAGCCGAATGTCATTGTCAGGTAGCAGAAAGCTCCAAAGGGTGTGATGAAGGCAGTCTTCAGGCGGTCAGCCGGGTCCAACTTGATCTGATGGTACCCCGAGTACGCATCCAAAAAACTTAACAGCTCGCATCCGGCTGTGGAGTCTATCACTTGGTCAATCCGTGGCAGAGCAAACGGATCCTTTGGGCAGGCCTTGTTCAAACTCGTGTAGTCTATACACATACGCCACTTGTTATTCTTCTTCAGAACCAGAACTGGGTTGGCAAGCCACTATGGAAAGAACACTTCCATGATAAAGCCGGCGGCAAGGAGCCGGGCTATCTCTTCTCCCACAATTCTTCGCTTCTCTTCTGATAGTCGGCGGAGGGGTTGCTTGACCGGCTTCGCATCGGCTCGGACATGTAATTTGTGCTCGGCGAAATCCTTCGGGACACCCGGCATGTCCTTTGGGGACCATGCAAAGATGTCTCGATTCTCACGGAGGAAGTCGACGAGCTCGCCTTCCTATTTACTGTCCAAGTTCGCCCCAATCACAGCGAACCTCTCCGGGTGCTCCGGGTCCAGAGGTATCTTCTTCGTCTCTTTGGCAGGCTGAAAGGAGCCTTGCGCATCACAATCCTTGGGGTTAGGGGACAAGGCCGGCTGCTTGCCGGCCATGGCCACAACCTGTTCCAACATCTTCTTCTCTTCTGCCACCACGAGGGACTCGGCCAGCCGGCTGCTGGCCATGGCACACTCGATGGACTTCTTGTAGTCGCCGGCTACCGTGATGATCCCTTTCGAGCTCGGCATCTTCATCTTCAGGTAGGCGTAGTGGGGCACAGCCATGAACTTGGCCAAAGCAGGTCGGCCAAGCAGTGCATGATAGGGGCTCTCCAAATCCACTACCTCGAACCATATTGCTTCCCGGCGAAAATGATCTTTGTCTCCAAAGAGAACATCCATTTTGATCTTGCCGATTGGAGAGCAAGATAGGCCGGGTACGATACCATGGAAGACGGTGCGGCTCGGCATGAGCTGCTTCACTTTGATGTTCAGCTTCTCCATGGTATCGCGGTACAATATGTTGATACTGCTTCCGCCGTCTATCAGGACGCGGGAAAATCTGGCAGCTTGCCTCTCCGTCGCGAGGGTAACGTCCAAGACCATTGCGTAGGAGCCAGGCGAAGGCATCACCTCTGGGTGGTCGGCCTGGCTCCAGCTGATTGGCTTTTCTGACCAGTGCATGAACTCGGCGGTGCTAGAGGCGACTGCGTTCACTTCTTGGTGTTGCCGGCGCCGACTGCGCTTGTCGTCGGCTTGACTGGTGAAGACGACGTAGGCGGCTTGCTCTTCAGGGAATTCGTCTTGAATGGCGCCGACTGCCGGCCGAGCCGCCAGCTGCTGGGGGGCTGGAGGCGGCGGGCCGGGAGGCGGAGGCGGCAACATTCCCTCACCCTTGGTGATGCGGGTGAGCCAGTGGCATTTCCGGGTTGTGTGGTTGGACGGCTTCGCGCCGCTGTGGAACTTGCAAGGGGCGTCGAGTGCTTGCTCGTAGGAGAAAGACGGCTGCCAGGGCGGCCGGCCACCCTTCTTCTTGGGAGCGGGCCGCTCTTCGGGCTGCTCGTCTTCAACTGTGGCCACCTGCCGACTGGAGGAAGTCGGCATGGGGCCCTTGCGCTTATGGTCGTTCTGGTAGGGGCGCCGATTAGGGTCGCCAGCCGGCGTCTTGGGAGCCGGAGCAATTACTTTCCCCGAGGCGTCTACTCGCAGCTCGGTCTTCATCAAGGAGTCGGCGGTGGCATATTTGTCGGCGATGACCAGCAACTCATCAAGGGTAGCCGGCTCGTCGCAGAGGAGTCGGTGCTTGAGGAGGGTGCCCTCTCGGCACCCGGCGGTGAAGTACTCGATGGCCTGGACCTCGTGCACTCCCTCGCAGGAGTTGCGGTGCTCGGCCCATCGCGTGAGGTAGTCGCGGGTCGACTCGTTGGGCCCTTGGACGCAGAGGGAGAGCTGGCGAGGCTTAGGAGGCCGCTTGTAGGTGCTGGTGAAGTTGCGGACGAAAACTTCGGTGAAGTCCAGCCAACTGTTGATGCTGTAGGGCTTGAGGCTGTTGAGCCATGTGCGCGCCGTGCCTTGCAGCATCAGGGGGACGTACTTCACGGCGACGCGCCGATTGCCGTTGGCGATGCTGACGGCCGTGGAGTAGTCGATGAGCCAATCTTCCGGCTTCACTGAGCCGTTGTACTTGGGCATGTCTCTGGGGAGCGAGAACCCTTTGGGGAAGGGCCCGTCGCGGATGCGGGGGCCAAAGCATGGCGGGCCGACATCGTCTTCTTCTTCTAACGCTAAGGATCGAGCAAGGCGGTCGATCCTGTGGCGGGCGTCACTCTCGCCGACTCCTTCTCGGCGGCCGAGTCGGTCGCCAAGAGTCGGATGTGTGATGGGCGGCGGAGTGAGGCGTCTTTCTCTTCGAGGCGGGGGAGGAGGCAGGTTTCCTTGGTGCTCTACTGCTTGAGGGCGGCCCTCCGCGTCACGCTCGATGGTGATGCGAGTCCGGCTGCGGCTGGCAGCCGGCTCCTTGTCTTTCTTCTGGTGTGCGCCGCTCGCAGTCGGCGAGCGGGACGTCGCGGCGTGTTCCCGGCGCGGGGGATGACTATCAGCACGGGCGCCGGCTTCGTGCCGTTCTGCAGCCGCATCGAGCAGCTGCTGGATCCGTCTCGTCATGTAGGGGAGCTCATCGGCTCCCAGCCCATTGAGCTCCTCTACAGCCGCCTGGGCGGCTCGCAGATTCTCGAGCGGGGTGGCGTAGACGGGGCGATCTGCGCCCAGCATGCTGGCAACGGCCGCGCCGCGCTTCTGGACGAAGCCGGCTCGGCTCGGGCCGCTAGGCGGCGGTGTACCGAAGGCGGCGCGGTCGACTTCGCGCTGGTGGGCCTCGGTGAGGCGTCTCATCGAGGCTATCTTCTGGCCCTCCGCGATGAGGGCAAGGCGGCGTGCCTCCAGGGTCTCGGCGTCGGCATCGGCCGGGATGGGGACGGAGAGGTCATGCATCGCCGCTTGTTGAGCGTCGCGGGCATTCTCGCCCGAGTTGGAGACGTGGCTGATGACCAGCACTTCGGTGACAGCGCTGCTGCCGCTGTCAGCTCGAGGGAGGGGGTCGTCGAAGACCACCACATCGGAGGGGTAGGCATCGAGCGACGTTGTGTCGGAGTCGATGAGCATCGGGTCGGTGGAGCCGACCGACTCCACATCTACAGCAGGCTCGCTGGAGACGTGAAGCTGGTCGAGGAGGCTGACGAGGCGGCTCTCGGGGTAGTCGGTGCCTGCGTCGGACGCAGGCTCGTCGGAGATGCGAGTCTCGCCGTGCAGATCGGCGAGGCAGCTCGCAGTGCAGGCGTCGTCGACGCCTTGCAGCGCGTCGAGGCAAACGCCATTGGGCGCAGCAAGCTGGCTGCGCTCGCGGTGGAGGAAGAGGGTTCCCGTCCAGAACAGGTCTCCGGACGACGGTGCACCTGGCCCCACGGTGGGCGCCAAATGTCGGGTGGTTGGTGCGACATATGCCAAGGGATGGCTTATCATTGTGGGAGCCAATAAAACGTCGCCAGTGCCTGGAAACGGGATGAGGCGAAGACATGCACGCCGGCGGATCTTACCCAGGTTCGGGGCTCTCCGAGGAGATAACACCCCTAGTCCTGCTCTGCGGGGTCTCCGCATGATCACTAGATCGATGAAAGGTAGCTACAATCGCTCCTAGAGCTGTTGAGATCAAGGGAGAAGAAGAACAAGGCTAGCTCTTGCTTCTCTCTATCTCTGGTGTGTGTGTGTGCTATGCTTAGGAGGCAACTCTATGCTCAGAGGCCAACTATGCTTGGAAGCGAACCCTTTGCATGGGTGCTCCGGGGGGTTTATATAGGCCTACCCCCCGGGGGTACAATGGTAATCCGACTGGGCGCTGGTCCCAGCCGTCAGTGTCTACGCTCGCCGGCTTCTCCGCCGGCTGCTGGGTCCCGCCGGCTGGTGGGTCCCGCCGGCTGCCGGCTACTTGGTCGACAGGCCGGCCCCACTGCCTAGGGTCTTGTCGGCGACTGCTTACTGTAGCCTCGCCTGTGACGACGAGGGCTTTGTCGAGGTAAGCGTTGCTACAGTGGGCCGCCTCGGGGGCTATCACTGTAGCCTTACCTCGTCTTGTCTCCTTAATGGGGCTCCTGCTTCGAGGAAGGGAGTAGCCGGCTTCTGGAGGCCGGCTATGCTCTTGGCCGACTGGGAAAGGCCGGGCCGCCTTCATGCCTCTCTCTGGCTGAAGGGGCCCGCAGTCCTTGGGCCGTACAGGAGTTGGTCGTGGATGACGTCGAGGCTAGCGTGGCTACAGTGCCGAGCCGCACGGGAGACGGCCGTCCCGTACGGCCCCCTGTAGCCATGCCCGCCTCTGGCTTCGGGGGTAGTGGGCCGCACTGTGGCCACACCCCGTCGTGTCGCCGTTATGTGGGAACAGCTTTGGTGGTTGTGGTCTCGGCCGGCTGCTAGGAGCCGACGTCCTTCTTGGCCGGCTTCTTGGAGTCGGCCACCCCGTAGTCGTCCTGGGGAGAGGTTGCTCGAGGCTGGGTCGCCTTCCGGGAGTCGGCTTCAGAGATAGCCGGCCAGGGAAGGCGGCCCAAATGCTTGGAGTGCTTGAAGGCCCAAAGGCCTGATAATTTTTCTGAAGAACCAGGGATAGTTGGTTGGGCTACCCGTGGCCATTTACTCCGACACCAACACACCACACACATGAAGCAACACAGACACAACCCTCAAGAGAGGGCGGTGGCTGAAGCCACCATGTTTGAGTTTATTTTGTATGGTATCGGGAAGATATGAACCTTGGGCCCAAGAGCAATACTCATCTTTGAAGCACAAGTGCCACCTAAAGTGGCTAATGTGAAAGATTTTGTTTGATTTATGCACTTCTAAGATAAGGTAGATCATGAGTTGAGCTAGCTCCCCCTAGACATGTGCCTACATCTAAGCAAGATGTTACAAGAGTATGTGTGTATGAGCAAGGACTTCATCCCAAGTTACTTATATCCACGATATTTAGCTCATGCCTTAATTTGCAGAATCTTGCTTCTTCAAGTGGCTTGGTGAAGATGTCGGCTAGTTGATTCTCAGTGTTGACATGGAGTAACTCAATGTTTCCCTTTGCTTGAGCAAATTGACTGGTTCTTTACCTCATCGAATTGGACATCTAACTACCCTAACACCACAGTGGGACCGCTTCCCAAGCCAGTGTCAGATCACACACCATGTATGATCTCGATAGAAACCTCTGTCCCCAAAAGCAAGGTGTTTAGGTTTGAAAATTTCTGGATCTCTCACCTAGGTTCCTTTGATTTAGTTCAATCTACCTGGGAAAAGTACTGTTATGCACCCAATTCGGCCAAACTATTATGCAAAAAGTTAAAGAACCTGAGATACGTGCTTAAACGTTGGAGCAAACAAATTTCTCGATTGAACTTGTGCATTGATAACTCCAACTGGGCACTGCTGGAACTGGATAATATTGAGGACAAAAGGGCTCTCACAATACCTGAAGCTAACTTTAGGTTGATTCTCAAGGATCACCTGGTTAGTCTTCTCGGATATAAACGTGAATATTGGAAGAAAAGGTACACTGTGAGATGGTTCAGATGTGGAGGTGATAACACCAAATTCTTCCATTCAGCAGCGTCAGAACGATACCGCAAAAACTCCACATCATCCCTCAAACTCCAAGATGGTACGGTGGTGACACACCATGAGAGTAAAGCACAGGAACTTTTTGACACATACAAAGAGAGACTGGGAAAAAAGGGGAGTATGAAATGAAGTTTGATCTGGCCAGGATCATTAAGAAAGTGGAAGGGCTGGATGAATTAACCAAACCTTTCACGCATGAGGAGATTGACAGAATAATTCGTGAAATGCCTTCTGACAGAGCACCGGGTCCCGATGGTTTTAATGGCTGCTTTCTGAAATCATGCTGGCATATCATCAAAGAAGATTTCTACAGGCTGTGCGAAGACTTCTATGATGGTATTCTAGATCTCCAAGAGCCTGAATTCTGGTTTCATAACCCTCATCCCAAAGACCCAATCGCCAAAAACTGCTAATGATTTTAGGACCATCACACTACTTAACTGTTGTTTGAAACTTATAACTAAGCTGCTTGCTAATCGTCTGCAGAAAATTGTGCTTAAGATCATCCATCGAAACCAGTATGGGTTTCTCAAAGGGAGATCGATACAGGACTGCTTGGCCTGGGCCTTTGAATACATCCACCAATGCCAAGCATCGGGGAGAGCCTGTTCTATTCTGAAGCTTGACTTCGCCAAGGCATTTGATACGATTCAGGCATGAACCGATGATTGAGATCATGCGCCATATGGGCTTTGATGATAAGTGGCTAGGATGGATCAAATGCATTTTCTCCTCGGGGAGCTCGGCAGTACTGCTTAATGGCGCCCCTGGGAAGCAGTTTGAGTGCCTCTATGGAGTTCGACAAGGCGACCCACTTTTGCCATTGATCTTTGTTCTTGCAGCGGATCTTTTGCAGTCGGCGATTAATGATGCCCATCGGACCGGATTGCTCCAGCTGCCCTTGCCCACCTCTGACAGTGACTACCCTGTAATTCAGTATGCAGACGATACGATCGCCATCCTACCTGCTTGTACTTTGCAAGCGCAAGTGTTGAGGGACATTCTGGTCGACTACGCAACGTCGGTGGGCCTCAAGATCAACTTTCACAAATCAACTCTGGTACCCATCAACCTCGATCAGGTACAGGCAACAGAAATTGCGGCTATCTTTGGGTGCACTATTGGCCAGATGCCATTTACATACCTTGGACTGCCCATGGGCACCACGCGCCCGAGTGTGACTGACCTGATGCCTTTGGTGACCTCAGTTCAGAGGAGAGTGCCGGCGGCAGCATCTCTGTTGGATTATGGCTCCAAGCTCACACTACTCAATTCGGTGGTGACCTCTTTGGCCATATATGCCATGTGCTCTATCAAGATAAACCCTAAGATCATTGAGCACCTTGACAAACTGCGTAGGACCTGCCTCTGGGTGAGGAAATCAGATGATGGACACAAGGGCAACTCGTTGGCTGCATGGGGGATGGTATGCAGACCTAAGAATAAAGGAGGACTTGGGATCATCGATCTTAAGGTTCAAAACCAAGGCCTGTTGCTGAAACAACTCCACAAATTTTACAACAAGTGCGATGTGCCTTGGGTGAGATTGATCTGGGATACTTATTATGCGGGCAAAGTACCTCATGCTACGGAACCATGCGGCTCGTTTTGGTGGAGAGACCTCATGCCACTATCGAACATATATAGAGGGGTCACAAAATTGGACCTGGTCTCGGGTGACACAATCCTGTTCTGGAAAGATAATTGGAATAGCGAGATCTTCCAAGACAAATTTCCAAGAGCTTTTTCTTTTGCCAAGGAACCTGATATCTCTGTGCGGCAACTTCTGTCCTCTGATCGATTGGGGGAAGTGTTTCACCTGCCCCTATCAATGGAGGCACTCAATGAGGTTGCCGGGCTGCAGGCTGAGACCTTGAATACCTCGCTCGCTGATGGCAAAGATGTGTGATCGTGTGTTTGGGGAGAAGATAAGTTTCGGTCCACTCGATATTATGCTCACTACTTCAGCCAGGTGCAGGTGGATGAGGCCTTCAGCTGGATATGGAAAACAAAATGTACAATGCAATGGAAGGTGTTCTTGTGGCTGCTGATGGCCGACAGATTGAACACTAGAAATATGCTGAGAAGAAGGCATTACAAAATCCAGAACGATGACTACACCTGCCTCCTTTGCCATCACCCACCTGAAGAAGACGTCGTGCACCTCTTCTTTACCTGCCCGTTCAGTCAGAGATGCTGGGATGCTCTTGGAATACACTGGACAAATGGCACTTGTGTGATGACACTGCTGCATGAGGGTAAAGCCAGGTGGGCTCGACCGATGTTCTTGGAGGTTTTTACTGTCGCAGCCTGGGGGGTCTGGAAGGAAAGGAACGACAAACACTTCAGAGGGATCCAGCCCTCATTTGACTCCTGGAGAAACAGATCAAGCTTGACTTTGCCATGCTATTTCATAGATCGAAGCAACAGCAGGGTCCTTTCATTTTATCCATAGCTAGTTCTTTGTGATTCCTTGTATTAGATATTTTACTAACACCCGCCTCCTCTAATGTAACATGTAAATACCTGTACACTCTAACCCCCCCACCCCCTCTCTTTTATTAATATAAAAGGCAGTGAGAGAATCTCACTGTCATCAGTTCTAAAAAAATGTTTCCCTTTGCCACATGATCTCTAATGAAATGATGACGAATCTCAATATGCTTGGTCTTGCTATGTTGAACCGGATTCTCGGCGAACTTGATTGCACTTTCATTGTCACACCAAAGAGGCACTTTGTCACATTTGACACCATAATCCATCAAAGTTTGCCTCATCCATAATAATTGAACACAACAACTTCTGGCGGCAATGTACTCGGCTTCGGCCGTTGAGAGAGATATACAATTTTGCTTCTTTGAGGATCAACTTACCAACGATCTCCCTAGGAATTGACATGAACCAGAAGTGGACTTGCGGTCAACCTTGTCTCTGGCCCAATTCGAATCCGAGTATCCCATTAACTCAAAAGATGATCCTTTGGGATACCAAAGGCCCAAGTTTGGGGTATGAACCAAATATCCAAGGATTCTTTTCACTGTCGAATAGTGGCTCTCCTTAGGAGCGGATTGAAATCTTGCACACATACACACACTCAACATAATATCTGGCCTAGATGCACAAAGGTAAATGATACGTCTCTATCGTGTCTATAATTTTTGATTGTTTCATGCCAATATTATACAACTTTTACATACTTTTGGCAACTTTTTATATGATTTATTGGAGTAACTTATTGATTCAGTGCCCAGTGCCAGTTCCTGTTTTTTGCATGTTTTTTGTATTGCAGAAAATCCATATCAAACGAAGTCCAAATGCAATAAAATTTCACGGAGAATTATTTTGGAATATATGTGATTTTTGAGTTGGAATCACCGCAAACGGAGGCCCACACAGCCCACAAGACACCAGGGAGCGCCAGGGCGCGTGATGGTGGGTTGTGCCCTCCTCGAACGTCGGTTGGAGCTCTACTTCGGGCACAAGGAATCTTATATCCGGAAAAACTCGTGTTAAAATCTCAGCGCAATCAGAGTTACGGATCTCCCGGAATATAAGAAACGGTTTTCGGCCAGATGAAGGGAACGCGAAACAGAAGAGAACAGAGAGGGAGATCCAATCTCGAAGGGGCCCCCGCCCCTCCGCTGCCATGAAGGCCATGGACCAGAGGGGGAACTCTCCTCCCATCTAGGGGGGAGGCCAAGGAAGAAGAAGAAGGAGGGGGGCTCTCTCCCCTCGCTTCCGCTGGCGCCGGAGTGCCGCCTTTGCAACAATTGGGACAACGATCTACATCAACAATCTTGCTACCGTCAACACCAACTTTCTCCCCCTTTATGCAGCAGTGTAACACCCCTTCTCCCCGCTATAATCTCTACTTAAACATGGTGCTCAACTCCATATATTATTTCCCAATGATATTTGGCTATCCTATGATGTTTGAGTAGATTCGTTTTGTCCCGTAGGTTAATCGTGATCTTGGTTGGTATGATTGTATATTTTATTTATGGTGCTTCCCTACGGTGCCCTCCATTCTCGCGCAAATTTGAGGGGCCCCCGCTGTAGGGTGTTGCAATATGTTCATGGTTCGCTTATGGTGGGTTGCGAGAGTGATAGAAGCTCAAACCCGAGTAAGTGGGGTATGCCGTATGGGAATATAGAGGACTTGATACTTAATGCTATGGTTGGGTTTCACGAACTTAATGATCTTTAGTAGTTGCGAATGCTTGCTAGAGTTCCAATCATAAGTGGATATGATCCAAGTAGAGAAAGTATGTTAGCTCATGCCTCTCCCTCATATAAAGTTGCAAGAATGATTCCGGTACTTGTTATCAATTGCCTAGGGACAAATAACTTTCTTGTTGACATAAACCCTTTTTCTAAACACCTAACTTTTGTTATCTTGCAAAGTACTTCTAGTTTTATTCTTGCAAAGTAGTTCTAGCATCACACCTACAAAGTAGTTTCATACTTGTTTTCAGTAAAGCAAACACCAAGTGTGCATAGAGTTGTATCGGTGGTCGATAGAACTTGAGGGAATATTTGTTCTACCTTTAGCTCCTCGTTGGGTTCGACACTCTTATTTATCGAAGAAGGCTACAAACGATCCCCTATACTTGTGGGTTATCAAGACCTTTTTCTGGCGCCATTGCCGGGGAGCAATAGCGTGGGGTGAATATTCTCGTGTGTGCTTGTTTGCTTTATCACTAAGTAGTTTTTATTTCCCGTTCTAAGTTGTTCTCTATCTTTAGTTATGGATTTGGAACACGAAACACCAAAAATTTTAGTAGTACTTGCTACTCATGGAGATGGGGAACCTCCTAAAACCCTCGATGCTCGTTATGTAAAAGATATTATGCACTACTTTGATAATCCTGAGAAAACCCCATTCAACTTTATAATGGGAGTAATGTTGGATCAACATGAATACTTTAGGGATTATCTCTTGACACAAAAAGGGAAACTTTTATGGGATCAAATTTATATGTTGTGTTGGTATGCTTGGGATTTATGCTTAAGATATGATTATACTTGTTGCTCTAGGATGAATGCTCCACATGTTCCCTTCTCATGCAAATTTAATGATAATGAAACCTTACCTTCTTATGCTAATGGTATATATGATTACTATGATGTGGAACGAATAGAAGAATGTGTTGCTTTTAAGGGTGCATATGAAATTGAATCTTTGTTTTTAAAGTATGAAGCTTTTGATGATGATGTTTATAGACCTGAAAATTTTGCCATCCTTAAATATTGCTATGATAATTATAAATACAATTACGATATTGATGTATTTATTGAGAATAACGCCGCTGTCCAAGAAGAGACTAATATTTTGCAGGAGTCTATGGAAGAAGAAATTGATGAAACTTCAAGCTCATTGGATGAAAAAGATGATGAGGAGAGCGAAGAACAAACGGAGGAAGAGCGGATTAGCTACCCATGCCCACCTTCTAATGAGAGTAACTCTTCAACTCATACATTATTTAATCTCCCTTCGTTCTTACCGAAGGATGAATGCCATGATAATTGCTATGATCCCGTTGATTCGTTTGAAATATCCCTTTTTGATGAAATTGATGCTTGCTATGCTTGTGGCTAAGATGCCAATATGAATTATGCTTATGGAGATGAACTTGCTATAGTTCCTTATATTAAGAATGAAATTGTTGCTATTGCACCCACACATGATAGTCCTATTATCTTTTTGGATTCTCCAAACTACACTATATCGGAGAAGTTTGCACTTATTAAGGATTATATTGATGGGTTGCATTTTGCCACTACACATGATGATTTTGATGAATATAATATGCATGTGCTTGCTGCTCCTACATGCAATTATTATGAGAGAGGAACTACATCTCTGCTTCTCTATGTTTCCAACAAGATAAAATTACAAGAAACTGCTTATGGTATGTATTGGCCTTTACTTGATGTTCATGAATTGTTCTTGTATGACATGCCGACACATAGGAAGAGGGTTAGAATTCGTCATTGCTTGATATATTTTGCTTTGTTCTCACTACTAAATGCTAAATCATTGTTGATTCAAATTGGCTTTGATATACCTTGGGATCCGGGTGGATTCATTACTTGAGCACTTTATGCCTAGCTTAATGGCTTTAAAGAAAGCGCTGCTAGGGAGACAACCCGGAAGTTTTAGAGAGTCATTTATTTCTGTTGAGTTCTTTTATAAAGTTTAAAAAAATAAAGAGGGGAACTTAAAACTTCACAAAAATAAAAGCGAAAGTGAGAGAGGCGAGCATTGTGAAAGTGGGGGACATCCTTGAACTTTGTTCATGCCCATGGAAACTTTATGAATCTTAATTGCAGAAACTTTTCAACAAAAATAATTATTCCCTTGTACAATTCCCTTGTATTATAAAAATAATGTGCCAAGGTTTGCCTTTAGGATGATTAAATTGCTTGTTGGTTTGTGTGGTGCAAAACAGAAACTTTGGCTGTAGTGCGCGATTTACATTTTTTACTGGAATGTCAAACGGTTCTGAAACCTTTTGTACTTTCTTTCTATACAAAATGTTTATTTTTCCTTATTGTTTCAGAATTTTTAGAGTTACATAAGTATGGTGGATGTTCGAATCTTTACAGACTGTCCTGTTTTCACAGATTGCTGTTATAGCTTCATTATTTGCGTATGTTTGAATTCTTGTTGAAGCCTCCTTGACTTGGGGCCATAGAATTGTGATACCATACAGTGGGTAATGTTTGTTTATAATTATAATAATGTGACAACAGTACATGACGGGATTTCATTGCCATATTCACTAACCCCGCCACTAAAAGTTTGGTTAAGTTTTGTGTGGATGAAGTGTTCGAAGATCGAGGAGGTCTTGACGTGAGGAGAAGGAGGAGATGCAAGAGCTCAAGCTTGGGGATGTCCAAGGCACCCCAAGTAAATATTCAAGGAGACTCAAGCGTCTAAGCTTGGGGATGCCCTAGAAGGCATCCCATCTTTCTTCAACAAGTAACGGTATGTTTTCAGATTCGTTTCGTTCACGTCATATGTGCAAATCTTGGAGCGTCTTTTGCGTTTAGTTTTCATTTTTCTTTTATGAACTATGATGGTATGAGATAGTCCATGGTTGATTTATAGAATGCTCATTGCACTTCACTTATATCTTTTGAGTGTGGCTTTATAGAATGCTTCATGTGCTTCACTTATATCATTTGAAGTCTGGATTGCCTGTTTCTCTTCACATGGAAAACCGTTATTTGTAGAATGCTCTTTTTCTTCACTTATATTTATTAGAGCATGATATTTTGTAGAAAGAATTAAACTCTCATGCTTTGCTTATACCTATTTAGAGAGTCAAAAGGAATTGGTCAATTGCATGGTTAGTCATAAAATCCTACATAAAACTTATGGATCACTGAATATGATATGCTTGATTCCTTGCAATAGTTTTGCGATATAGAGATGGAATATGTGGGAGGTACTAGTAAACGGTTGTGGTTAGTAAGAATATTGGTGTTAAGGTTTGTTATTCCCGAAGCATGCATGTATAGTCTCTCGTTATGCTATGCAGTTGTAGCATGATTTATTATTGATTGTCTTCCATATGAGTGGCGGTCGGGGATGAGCGATGGTCTTTTCCTACCAATCTATCCCCATAGGGGCATGCATAGTAGTACTTTGCTTCGAGGGCTAATAAACTTTTGCAATAAGTATATGAGTTCTTTATGACTAATGTGAGTCCATGGATTATAGGCACTCTTACCTTTCCGCAACTTGCTAGCCTCTACGGTACCGTGCATTGCCATTTGTCACATCGAGACGTGGTGCAAACTTCGCAGGTGCATTCAAACCCCGTGATATGATACACTCTATCACACATAAGCCTTATTATATCTTCCTCAAAACATCAACTATACCAACCTATTATGGCTTTTCCATGGCCATTCCGAGATATATTGCCATGCAACTTCCACCGCTTCCGTTTGATGACTTGAGCATTCATTGTCATATTGCTTTGCATGGTCATATAGCTTACATAGTAGTTGTGGCTCAGCCACCGTTCATCATTTTCATACATGTTATGCTAGATATTGCACATCCTGGTACATTGCCAGAGGCATTCATATATAGTCATACTTTGTCATAGGTATCGAGTTGTAATTTTTATTTCTTTTGAGTTATAAGTAAATAGAAGTGTGATGATCATCATTATTCATTTTTAGAGCAGTGCCCCAGTGAGGAAAGGATGATGAAGACTATGATGCCCCCACAAGTCGGGATGAGACTCCGGACTATGCGAGATAAAAAAGGAAAGGAAAAAATAAAAAAATAAAAAAAGAAAAAGGAAAAAAGAAGAAAGAAAAAAAAGAAAAAGAAAATATAAATAAACAAAGAGAGAAGGGGCATTGTTAGTATCCTTTACCACACTTGTGCTTCGAAGTAGCACCATGTTTTTCATATGGAGAGTCTCATATGTTGTCACTTTCATATACTAGTGGGAAATTTTCATTATAGGATTAGATGCACACCCACTTAGTTTCATATTGATCTTTCATACACTTATAGCTCTTAGTGCATTCATTGCATGGCAATCCCTACTTCAGTACCTGCAGCAAATGCCACGGTTGTACCTCCAGTGTCAACCCCTCCAGCTCCACAGACTTCTGCCGAAGCTTTTGCAGATGCCCTCCTCTCCACGCCATCTCTGCACACCGGAGCGACAAGCCATAACACCCCTTCAGGAGTTCCCGGAGATCGTGCCTAGAGTGTCGTATAACACTATATGTTTTCAAACTTTTTGGTAACTTGTTGCCGAAGGGGGAGAAAGTGTATAGATCATAGGCTTCGAGAGAGAGAGTGTGTGTCTTGCTTTTTGTTGGTTTCATTTGCTTCTCTTGCTACTTTGATCATTTAGTTATTTGATTCCTATGCTACAATTTGTGTTATGCTCATGACATACTTATGTGATCATGTGTTTGATCATACTATGCTTAATGTGTGCTTGCATGGTTATATCTATGTTATGTTTATGTATGATCAATCACTTGTACCCTTGGTGATGAGTGCATGTTATTCAACTCTTATCATTTTGAGCGCTCCACCAAGATGTATGTGACATGGAAGAGTGACCCATGATCCTAATCGATTGTGCATTTGCATTCAAAAGCAAATTTCAAATAATGCACAAATTTAGGGGGGGGCTCTTGCTTATCACATACTTCTCAAAGCGACGATGTATTTCATTTATATTATCATTTGTCGAAGCTTTGATCTCTATGTTGTCATCAATTACCAAAAAGGGGGAGACTGAAAGTGCAACTAATCCCCGGGTGATTTTGGTAATTCATAACAACATATAGCTCATTGAACTAATATCCATTCAAGTTTAACATTTCAGAAAGTTCAATGAATGACATGGACTATCACTATAAAAAAACACATCCGTGACATTTTGGGCCGAACAATTTTTTTTCTGTCATGCTTATGACACTTCTATGATGATAATTGTGAAAAAACCCGGTATCATCATAGATGTGCTGGGATCCTACTTCTATGACAAAAAATCATGACAGAAAATGGGCTTTTCGTCCTGGGCAGGCCAGAGATGCAGTTGCATGAATTCTTTGGGCCGTCCATGACGGAAAAAACCGTGGTAGAAGCGAGGGTGAGGAAAATATCGGGGAGTTCCCGGTTACGGTGGGTGGTCGGGGCCAAGCGATGCGCGTTTCTCTCATACACGTACGTGTGCGTGGGTACGAGGCGTTGGGCTCTAACTGAACCCGAGCGAGGCATTCCCTACTGAACCGAGCGATTGCACTGCAGGGTACGTGTTACTGAACCCGAGCGATCGATCGATCTAGATGTTAACTGAACCCGATCGAGCGATTCCTTTGCTACTACTGCTAACCGAAGCCAATCGAACCTGCTTCGTCTTGATGAACAGTGAGCATTGTTGGGGGTTGGATGAACAGTTCCCGGTGGGGGTTGGATGAACAGGACCCCATGGTAGTAGAGGCTGTTGCCGCTGGATGAACAGGACTCCGATCAAGACGGTTGGGGGTGGATGAACATGACCTTGTGGAGGGATGGATGAACAGCAGCCGGTGGAGGGTTAGTTGAACAGTAGCCGGTGGAGGGCTGGATGAACAGTAGCCCGTGGAGGGCTGGATGAACAGGACCCCGTGAAGAGGGCTGGTTGAACAGTAGCCGGTGGAGGCTGGATGAACAGGAGCCCGTTGATGAACAGTAGCTGGTGGAGGCAGGAGGGAGACGCCGTGGATGAACAGTCGCAGGTGGAAGTTGGAGGAGGTCGACGGTAGATGAACAGTTGCCCGTGGAGGCTGGAGCGAGGCAGTAGACGGTGGATGAACAGTAGCCCGTGGAGGCTGGAGCGAGGCAGTAGACGGTGGATGAACAATAGCCCGTGGAGTCCCATTTTGCGGTACGCAACACCCCTCTTGATGAACAGGACCCCTGTTTCGACCATACAAGGTCGAAGAGAAGTCTGTTTCCTCCATTTTGCGGTACACCACACTCCTCCCGATCAACAGGACCCCGTTTCGACTATAGGTGGTCGAAGAGAAGTCCGTTTCCTCTGTTTTGCGGTACGCCAGATCCCTCCCGGTGAACAGGATCCCGTTTCGACCGTAGGAGGTCAAACACAAGGCCGTTTCCTCTGTTCTGCGGTATGCCAGGCCTCGTTTCGGCTATTCTGTCCAAGCCGGTTGGCTCCCAATGAACACGACGCATTCTGTTGCCTCCCGATGAACACGACGACGCAGTTTCTCCATTCCGACCCAGCCGGTTGGCTGTCGATGAACAGGACACCGTCGCTGCTCTCCGCTGCCCTCTCCATGTACACGAGCCCTGGCCGTACGTATGCGCGAGTAGGCGTTCGTTACCCCGCCGTATGTACGTACGTGGCCGTATTTACTTTCTTGCACCCTGGCTGTACGTACGTGTACACGATATTGACGGGACTGCGTGACAAGCTACGTCCGCGCCTCTACTATGACACGTGCCCTTCCTTACTCGGCCACGGTTCATCACTGCAGCCTGCAGACAGACCGATTGACAAGTATGTACATACACGTTCGCGATCAGAATGACAACACTATGTACGCTTCGACTAGGTGGGTCCCAACTGTCAGGGAGGATAATGAGGCACTTCCTTGCATGAAAAGTTATTGCTGGTGGGTCCCAGCTGTCAGGGTGAGAATCATTTTTTTGCCCGTAATATGGACGCACTTCCTTGCGTGCGAAGATGTAGCTGGTGGGTCCCAGTAGTCAGGGGGAAACATTTTCTCGCGAAATGCGGTGGCCCGTCCGGTGGGTCCCTGCTGTCAGGTGGAGGAATCATTATTTTGCGCGTAATAAGGAGGCACTTCCTTGCTACGGCCGTGGACCCAGCTGTCAGCCTCTCCATGTACAGTACTCTTCCGATGGAAGTCGTTCCTTGACCATTGACCACGCCGCGCCGATAGCACCAAGGCGGTGGACGACGGCGAGGCCTAGGAAGGGGAAGACGCGGAGCCGGGGAAGACACGACAGTGGATGCCCACGCGGAGGGGAGTACGAGGGTTGACTGGTTTGGCTGCGGTGTGAGGCTGTCGTCACGGCAGAATAACAGGGGGTGTGGTTGAGTAGAGGGATGGCCTGGCCAGGGGTGGGAGTAGTAGGGGCGGTGAGGCCTCCGTGGCAGCACGGCCGGCCACGAGAGGCAGGAGCAGGTGGCACAACTAGCGCTGGTTTGGATGGCTGGAGCAAGAAGACCAGAGGTTGAAGAAGTACTATGGCCGTTGGATGGACATCATACGGTCACTGGAGCTAGAATCGTTCGTATTGACTAAGTTGACAAAGCCCTCCGTCCGTGTCAACTCAGTAGGCGCACAAGTCAGCCTCCCACTATGGTGGGTCCCAGCTAGCGGAGGGAGTATTCATTTTTGTGTGTGTTGACCATGCAGCGCCGAGCACATCCAAGGTGGTGGACGACGACAAGGCCCCGGACAGCAACGAGCCGGAGATGGGAAGACGCGGGAGTGGAGTCACAGAGGGAGAGGTGTACGAGGGTTAACTGGTTCTGGTGCGACGTGATTCGGCAGTCGGTGGAGAAGAACATGAGGTGTGGAGGGGTGGAGGGATGACCTGGCCGACGGTGGGGTAGCGCTTCACAGCGAAGCGTGCTAATTAGAGCTGCTAGCAGCAGGAGGCGGGAGCAGGTGGTCCCGGCGGCTGGAGGAAGAAGACGAGAAATTGAAGATGGATGCTGGTCGTTGGATGTAGATCCAACAGCTATTGATGTCAGAATCATTTGTTGACTAAGTTGACATAGACTTGCGTTGGCTTCGATCTATTGGCCCACATTTCAGCCTCCAAAAATATGGCACATATTCAACCCATTTTTTCAGAATTTATAGTCCATTTGATCTTTTTTTTGAGAATTACAATCCATTTGCTGGGCTGGGTGAACAAATAATGTAGCGTCCACGCGGCCCTTTTTTAAACTATAGCCCATTTCCACTTTCCCAAAATACACGAATTTGTTGGGCTGGCCGAACAAATAATCTAGCGTCCATGCGGCCTATTTATTTTTTCCTAAAAAATTACAGCCCATTTGCACTTTCTTGAAATACACGATTTTGCTGGGCTGGTTCTAATTATAATGTTGGGTTGGGCGCAGCAATGTTATCAAAAAATAAACAGGGGCTGAGCATTTTGTTACAAATATATTTAAATAATAAGTGATTTATTATTACATTGGTCCTTAAATCTTACCAAGCTTTTGTACAAAATCACCAGGATTTTCATTGCCTTAATGTAAAAAAATCTAGGATTTTATTGTTAAAAATATTTTTATAAGTTAATAAGACGTGGGATATTGTTTTCTTATATATGTAAGTATCTGTTAAATATATGATGACAATAACAACAATATATAATAACGTATAAAATAATATAAATATATATAATATAGTTAGAAGGGAAACATAAGTTGGACCTGGCGTTCCTATTCTTATATAGACAAATAGAACAGACCTCTGCGTTTTCTTCAAAAAAAATACATAAGTTGGGCTGCGGATGTTTCAGGAAAAATAAAACCTAGGATGGGAGGTCCATAGGTCGGTCGATACATGACGGCCCTCAAGAAAATACAAACCGGCATGTCGTGGGCCGCGCATGTTAAAAAAGAAAGCCTAGACGGGGCATCCCACAACCCAGCTGATACTTGTTGGCCCACTGATAATAAATGATACCTGCCAGGTCCCCGCTTCATTTTAAATTTATCTCCTTTAGTAACTACGTTGAAGCACCTAAAAAAATATAACTATGTTGGCAAACCCGTGGGCCCCAACGTCAGTATAGCATTAGGAGGAAGTATTTTTTCAATGATGCACTTGCTTGTGTACGACCATAGACAAGGTGGGTCCCGAATGTCCGCCTCTCCACATACAGTCCTCTCCAGATTCCCCTCGTTTGTTCAGCATGTTCACAACAGCAGACAGCGGCGCCGCGGCGAGCGCACAAAGGAGGAAGACGAGAATGAACCACCGGAGTCGGGGAAGGCATGCTAGATGCTGTGCCTTATTTCTACCGAAAGTACTGAACTAGCCCAATGGCCAAGTGACACTACCGACTGTTGTTCCGCCCGCGTTCGATTACACCTGATGCAGTGAAAATATCTCCAATTTTTTTGCCTCTGCCATTATTGACATGTGGGTCCCCATTGTCATCTATGCACACCACGTCCAACACTTGCCAAAACTTCGTCCCTCGTTTTCTCTGTTTTTCACACACTCGACATTGTGTGGGCATTTTGAAAATAGCATATCTTTTTGACTGTGCATCATATGAAGATGTGCTATGCATGAATGTTGATCAGCATGATGTTAGCTGGCTGATAGTTCCATTTTTTACCATGAATAAAATTTCCAACATGATGTTATCCCTGTTTGAAAAGGCCGTGTTAATATAAATGCTCTGCCTCTGAAACTTGCAGTTTCTTATCTGAAACTAAAACTTGTAGTTTCTTCTCTGAGAATCACATTGTCTGCACTTTTATATGAAACTACATTTTTTAAGTGCTAAAAATAGATCTCTAAAATTCATAAAATACTTCATATGCTCAATACTGCAAAGCTGAAATTCAAAAGACATTCATATTTGAAAGTACTCTCAAAATACACAACTCAAAACACAATTCACAACCTGCAAAAACTGACAACCCTAAGCTCCTCCTGACAATTCACAACCTGCCCGACTATATATTGGGTTGGGGGGAAGTCCCCTCCTATTCCTCGGTGGCAGACAGCCGCCCTGTGAGACGACGTGAACAGCGAGGGAGAGGATGGCGGGGAAGCGTCATCGGGCAAACTTCTTTTCTCCTCTTGAAGTAGGGTTCGGTCGACAAAGACTCCACTGGCTCGCTCTGGCACGGCACCCTCACAAATGACACCCTGTAGATGCTCGATCCTTCAATCTCTGGTGGATGCTCCATCTTGGATCGATACTCCCACCACCACTGCCTCACGATCGGATTCGATGAATCTGTTTGCTCCATGGCCCAGAGGAGCAACTCTATGTACTCCCGCGTGACTCCCTTCGGGAGTATCGCCGCATTTTCGCTCTATTGCAGATATTTGGACATGGATGTCACCGTCGCCGCTAGTTTGTCCTTGTTGTCAAACCAAGACTGTATCTCCAACATCCTAGCTAGCTTCACAGGGTCGCCTTCTGCGATCCTCACGTATCGGTTGTACTCCTCCATCGATCTACTTCTCCACAGCACCTTCACTCGCTGGCGATGGTTTTTGAATGGAAGAGGAGAGGAGTGGCGTTGGTTTTGGATTAGAATGGGAGAGGAGCGGTGCTGGTTTTGGATTGGAACAGGAGAGGAGGGGCGGTGGGATTGAAATGGAAGAGGAGGAGAGCAGCGTTGGATTTAGATTGGAACAGGAGAGGAGAGGTGGTGGTTCAAGAGGAGAGGAGCGGCGCTGGTCTTGGAAGTATTTTTTTGTTTTGCGTATTTTGGGTCAAAGTTTGACCACGTACTATATTTGACAAGCAAAATGTGAATGCATGTCACCAAAAATTGTATCGATTGTTTCGTATCTGAATGTACTTTCAAATTATATTATTTTTGCAACATATAACATATATTTTATTTGTGAAAATAATGGTCAATTATGACCCAGAATAAAAGCGAGACTAGTTAATGTGGGGTCACTTTCTTAATTGAAGGATAATTGATTTTGATTTTGATCCAATCACAGCGCGCCGGCCCTCTCGTCCAATCCTAATTTGCTGCCGCACGCTCCTCTCCCTCTTCTCCATTGCAAAACCACCTCCTCTCCCTCTTCTCCATTGCAAAAGCACCTCCTCTCCTCTCCATCATCTCCATTCCAAAACCACCGTCTCGCCTCTCCCTCTTCTCCATTGCAAAACCACCTCCTCTCCTCTCCCTCTTCTCCATTGCAAAACCACCGTCTCGCCTGTCCCTCTTCTCCATTGAAAGACCACCGTCTCGCCTCTCCCTCTTCTCCATTGCAAAACCACCCCCTCGAGGCGAAAGTCAGGCGGACGTGGTGGGTGTGAGGATAACAAATTAATCGAGTATGGTGTGCCGTTCGGGAGGGTGCAGTGCCAGCCGGAGGCACAGGAGTATTCGTTCTCATAGCGCAAGGGGAGGTCGGATGGCACGACGTCGCTTCCCCGCCATTCTCCACGGTTCCCTTGATGCTCGCCTCATTTCAATGGCGGTGGTAGGGTTTAAGGTAAGCTTCGCACTAACCTAATCTTCCATCTGCTCATGCTTACAATCAGTGTGACGGCTAATGAAAATCATGCTTACAATCAGTCTCCGAGTACTACGCCAATCACCCTAAAATAGCTCTGGACGAAAAACAAAGTTGTGACACTGTGTACAAATAAAGAAAAATAGATTGGTGCTTCTTTCAGAAAAGAGTACTCCCTAGAAAAGTGCCATATAAGCTAATAGTATTTGGTTAGAGGATTTGCTGCCGAGAAAGATCCGTCCACAGAGAGCGCCACACATCCCACTGGTGGTGGTGGATACCAATGCTTGCATGGAGCATGGTCGGTGTCGTTAATTTTTAGTTGGCACACCTCGCACTCTGCATATATGCCGGTTCCATCTGTACATTTGTGCAGTTCCACCAAAATGCAACTGAATAACCCTGTTTGCACCGATAATGAAAAAGCGAGATTACATTATAGTGGCACTAGTTGATGAAACATACACTAATAAATAGAAGAAAATATTGCAATAGTATCATAGTATGCCATGCTGTGAGGGCGAGATGGGCCCTGCGACGCCTCATACGGTAGGCCTCATACTGGAAATCGATCCAATTCTCCCTGATACACCTTCTGCCAGTGATGAACATCAGTGTACAGCGGTAGTACAAGGAGGGGCCTTGAGACATTCCAATCTCTATTTTTGTGCAGATCAACTAAAATTAAGCACCCCAGTTTGCAGAAACACTTAAACATTAACAATGGGACTAGTTGATGAAACATATACTAACAAAGAGAAGCACTTTCTTTATCCGCATTGGAAATGAAA
Source organism: Triticum aestivum (assembly GCF_018294505.1). Classification (NCBI taxonomy): domain Eukaryota; kingdom Viridiplantae; phylum Streptophyta; class Magnoliopsida; order Poales; family Poaceae; genus Triticum; species Triticum aestivum. The sequence continues at coordinate 168,514,591 of NC_057811.1, read as the reverse complement.
TGATAGAGAGGACACTTGCTCTATATTAACTATATTATTACTTCATTTTATCAATGGCACTAGGGTCGAGCAGGTGGCAAGCGAGGTGTACCATGCGTCGCAAGGATGGAGGCCGGGGGTGCTTAGACTGGGATGCTGAAGCTGGCTCTTTCAGTCCCTATCTTCCCCCCTGATGTTTTTGTGGTAGCATTTGGGTTGTAATCCAAACTTGGTCGAGCTGTTGCTGCGTCCCCCTACCTGCCTAGCTTATGTGGCGAACTTGTCTCCTGCTAGTACCCAGTCTGTTCCAGTAGTAGTTGCATAACTGCCAGTTTACACTGAGATGTTGTCGGATAATGGTTCTCTATGGTTGGGTTTCTTTAATGAAATTGGAGGAAACCCACTCTTTCAATATATACAAAAATCAGTTGCACTAGCTGTGCCAAAACATTGCCTAAAATTAATAGTGCCACTAGATTAAGGTGCAAAATAATAACATTACTCCTTTATCATGGCAGTGCCAAAACAGTAGCACAAGAGCAGACTCAACATGCAGGATCTTTGGCAAATGGTCGGACCAAAAGGGAACATACCTCGTGATGGGAACCATATCTACAGTCAACGCCATCGTAGAAGGGATGACACCAGTCACCAACATGGATGATTCAATTCATGGGACCTTTTTGTGCAGTTCACCTAAAATGAAGCAATGTCCCATGAGCTAGCAGCTTCTTCTTCATTAGTTGCAATGAAATTGAGCAACATCAAGGTTGGTTGTGAAGCTTGTGGAATGTTCAACTATAATTTGGATATCATTTGTGCAGTTCAACTAAGATCAAGCGTGAAATTTATATCTCTGTTTGCACAAAAAGGTGGAAAGGAGGGTGACAAACAAGTGATGAAACATACATCAAATGAAAAGAAGCATGTTCCTTATCTGAATGGCGATCCTACAAGGACCGTAGCAATTTCTAAAGCATCAGCATTGCTAGATATTAGTGTGGGCATTAGGATTAACTATGACAACCGTTAAATACGACATTACTTTAATGGTGCCGTTGCTTCATTTTACTAGCAACATTACATTAACAGGTGCTACAGAGTTGGTATTTGGGCACGGGAGAGTAGGCGGACCAGGAAAATTGCATTTCTAATGAAAAGAAGCAACTAATCTTAATGGGAAATTTAGCAGGACATGAAAAACAGTGCCATTGATTCATATTACTGGAGGCATTACATTGAAAACAACATTGGTTTAACATGTCCTTACTTTTAACAGTGCGACTGCTACATTTTACCAGTGGCATTACATAAGAGGGGCTCGAGGCAACAAACATCAGAACAGGATACATGGGTTGGTCCCATTTTTGTTCGGTATAGCCACCTTATACTGTGTGAGGTATCAGGACCCCGATCCTAAGTCACACCGATCTAGCATGTAACACTTCATATCACTTTGCGGCCTCACGCACGGTATTCCCACGGGTGCCACCTTACCTGGCCCGGGACCGTTTGCGCCTTTTGGCTCACGTATATGATAGTGTCGCTAGCATCCATATGACAGAGAACCCGGGCCGACATGACTAGTCGTGAACCCAAAATGGCACTAACTTACAGGGACATGCATACATGACCCAGCAACGAACGTGTCGGTCATCAGCGAGTGAATTCGGGCTGTAGCAACTGGGCTAGCAGGACTCCGGGAATCCGGGCTGTAGCAGGCTAACAAGACTCTGAAAGACACCGCATGACATTTCCCCGAAGGGACAGACACAGGATCGAAGAAGGACACATGCCGGCCAGTCTAAGTGTTCCGAAGCAGTAGCAACTGGGCTAACAGGACTCCGGTAAACCGGGCTGTAGCAGACTACCATGGCTCAGTGGAAGCACCAGACTACATTTCCCCATAAGAGAGGCTACCAAGGATAGACAACTAGGTTGTCGGATCCCACACATACCAAACATTTCAATCATACACACAATATGCTCGATATGTGTAAATATAACAAGGCATCACAACAGAACTCTATGACTCAAAGTATTTATTCATTAGGCTCCGAGGAACCAAGTATTACAATCATGGGTCTCATGACCCAACATACAGAGCATACAAGCAACAAGCACATGCGGAGCTTAACTTGTCTGAGTACAAACAACTACAAAATGAAAAGGCTGAGAAGCCTGACTATCTACAAGACCCTGTCGAGGGCACAAGATCGTAGCTGAGGTAACAAGCTAAACATCAAAGTCCACGTGGAACTACTAGCGAGACTGAAGTCTCTCTGCAAAACATAAATTAAGCAAACGTGAGTACAAATGTACCCAGCAAGACTTACATCAGAACTAACTACATATGCATCGGTATCAACAAAGGGGGTGGTGGAGTTTAACTGCAGCAAGCCAGCTTTGACTCAGTGGCTATCCTGAACTACGACCGCAAATAACTCTTTTGAGGTGGCGCACACGAGTCCACATATTCACCATATCAATACACCACTATGGATCTGCTCCCGTCTCCCTACGAGAACGCCATCCATAGCACTCACGCTTATCTTGCGCATTTTAGAGTATCCACTTTCACTTTTCTATGAACTGTACAGGCAACCCAGAAGTCCTTTACCGCGGATGCGGCTATTCGAATAGATGATGTTAACCCTGCAGGGGTGTACTTCTTCACACACGCTCTCGCCACTTACCACCATGTACACATCGTGTATCTCGGCAACCTTCAAGCGGAAGCCTGGCGAGGGAGTCGGCCACGACCTGACTAACCACACAAGTATCTAGTCCAGGTTTATCGCCTATTCGGGTTCCATCCGCAAGGAGATCCGGCCGGGGTGTCGCTCACGGCCCCAAACGATGAGAGCAGGGTTCCTGAGGCACCAAACGGGCGTCCCGGTACATCGTGCCTCGTGTCTCTACCGCATCATACCCCACCCCTAGGGCCAGCGCTACACACGGCCTCCAACACATATCCTACAAACACCAGAAACTAGTTGCAACTCCTGGACAGAGATCAAGGCGATTAATAAGTCGAGAAAGTCAATTAAGGATACCAATGTGTGGTAGTAGCTGTTCATGGATCACAAACACAGAAATCAGTTCCTGAGGACGGTTTCAATGAGACAACCCACCATGTACTCCTACATGACCTCTCACCGCTACCTGTACCAAATCGTGTTCACACACTAAGCTCACACACAGTAGGACATGTTCATCACCATTCCAATTCATCCCCGATGAATCAGACCTGACTCAACTCTAAGCAGTAGCAGGCATGACAAACAAGCATGAATGAGTAGGCACATCAGGGCTCAAACAACTCCTACTCATGCTAGTGGGTTTCATCTATTTACTGTGGCAATGACAGGTCATGCAGAGGAACCGCATCATGTAACAGTTGAATTGTTGTCGTCCTAATGCAGTAAGACAGAGCAGGAGCGAGAGAGTGGGATTATATCGGAATGAACAAGGGGGTTTTGCTTGCCTGGCACTCCTGATGATGATATAGCTCTTCATCGGTGTCATCGATCACATCGCCGGAACAACGTATACTAAGAGGGGACAAACACTGGCAACAGAGAAGGAACACAATCAATGCAATGCAACATTATGATGCATGATCATGACATGGAAATATGCTGTGATTTGAGCTAATGCAACTAGCAACACAATTAAATGAAGTTGGCTTGAACCAAAGGTTCAAATTCAAACTCCACATGTGGTTATTTAAATGTCATTCACTTAATTTGTCCTAGACACTAGCCATAAGTTGTTCTAACATGCATGAAAATTGCATAAACAGATTCTTTGGATTTTTCTGATAATTTTTCATATATAAATTATTTCATTTGGAGTTACGGTTGAATTTCTATGAATTTTTGAAGCTTTGCTAATTTCTGGAATTTCCTGGATTATTTCTAATCCAGAAAATGATTAATGACGTCAGCACTGTGTCACTGTTGCGTCAGCAGGTCAACTGGGTCGCCCAGAGTCAAACCTGACCAGTGGGGTCCACTGGTCAGTGACTCAGGGCTGGTTGGTGTCACAAACAGGTGGGCCTGGTCAACGGCCACGTCAGCTTAGTCAAAACTAATGCGTGGGTCCTGCTTGGTTATAGGCTAATCTAAAAAGAAATAAAGCCGGTGTTAATTAGGCGTGGGGCCCATCCGTCATTGTCACAGGATTAGCTAATGGCATCATTAGAGCCAATTATACCAGGGTTAGGCCGGCGGCTAATCGCCGGCGACGCCAGGCGCGGCGAAGGGCGTCGGAATCACCGCTCCGGCGACCAAATGAATGGCCGAGACCATCCATGCGGAGCTGGGAGTGCCCCACGTCTTTCTGTGCGATCGGGATGGGCTGAGACGGCCCGAGCTCGCTGGAACGAAGCTCGCGGCGGTGGCCGGAGTTCGGGCGAGGTCGTGGTTGGTGCTACGGTGCATGGGAGGGCGAGTGGGTGTGTGCATTAGGCTCCTGGGGCTTCCTGAGCACGGTGACGCGCTCCGTTGTGAGCTTGCGCGGCTGTGGCCACGGCTACGCCATGGCCAGCGGCGAGATGCTCTCGGCCGCGGTGGGAAATGGAGCTAGGGGACGAGCGCGAGCACGAGATAAGAGGGGAAAGGAAGAGGGGCTCACGGCGAGTGAAGAGGGTGTCGAAACGGGCTCGGGGAAGGATTGGAGTTGGCGGGGCGGCGAAGTCGATCTCGCCATCGGGAGGTTGAAGAAGAGCTCAGTGAGGACGTTCGGGGGCTTCCGGCGGGGCGTGGCTCGGTGAGGAGGACGAAGGAGACGCGGCGGTGTTTCTGGGATCAGCGGCAGGGCGAGGGCAGTGCGGTAGCCGTGGCGGCAGCGAACGGTGGCGACGGTGGCGCTCGGCTGCGGGAGAGAGAGGGAGACAGAGAAGGGGATGAGGGCGAGGGAGAGAGCAAGCGGTTCAGGGTGTCGTGGCGCTCTTGGCACCCTCCAGCAGCAGCGGCGGCAAGTAGGAGGTGGCCGCGCGCGCGCTGGCATGCGGAGGCCACGCGCCCCTGCCTACTGGCGCGAGGTAGGGGATGACTGGCGTGGCCAGTCGGCTGGGCCGGCTTGCTGGGCCAGAGCAGATGGGCCGCCAGGTAAGTGGCCCAGGTAGGTTCCTTTTCTTATTTGTTTCTGTTTTTCTATTTCTCATATGTGTTTTGAATTTGGTTTTTAAACCAATTCAAGTTGGTTGCTTCTGAAAAATACTTGTGGGTGCAAACTATATTATTACAGAGCCCCACCTCAAGTTTCAGAATTTTTAGAGCAATAAATATATTTATAGGATTTATTTGCTCCAACTCAAATAGGTATTGTGTTAATTCAAATACCAAACATGTCGTGGAAAAATATGCATCATCTCCGGATATGGTTTTCACCTTTTTCCATAAATCATGAACATTTTTGCAGACCAATTTGGGTTCATTGAAAATATTTCTAAGTTGAACCTATTTGCATTGTTTTGGTGCTAGGGGTTTGACCAATCCCCATTTCAAGTTCATTTTAAAATTAAACATGATGCTCACACAACTAGCTAGCTTAGAGCTTACCAGAACTAGGGATGTGACAACTCACCCCCACTAAACAAGAATCTCGTCCCGAGATTCAAGACGTGAGGTAAGGAGACAGAGGAAACACAAAGCTGATACAATCTTCATGACCCATACTTCATATTGATCTTGACGCCTTTGCTTCTGAGATCTTCATCCAGCACGATGATGCCAGAAAGAGACTCTATAGGAATCGATCTTCTCGAAGATTGAACAACTGACGATCAACTCATGGAATGAGACATAACAATATCTCTCGAGTTGAGACGCAAAACACACATCAGAAGGAATGGAAACAAGCTGATGACAAGGGTTCAATTTGGTAGGCAACAATCCCACACCCAGTCACGACGTAGTGGGGGTTAGCTGCCATGCTTCCATAGTGGGGAACCTTAGGGAAGGTGACTCGTACAATTATTTCCTTAAGTGGCAAAAGAATTACTTTTGATATAAAGGTCCTTGAAACTCTTCATACCAGCCTAAGGCAAATTCACGAATGATCGTTTGAAGGAGTTCGAACGAATGACATACTCGGACTAGGATGGATGATGAGGACTACCTTGTTGAAGACAACGTAATGGATGATATTTTTGCCTATCATCGGAAATGGATGGGACCCATGGTAGGACCACTTTTGAAGATGATCCTGAACAGCAACTGCTGAGAAGGGCTGCCCATGGGAGATTGGCACAATGGCGGTGCAAGCTTCGAACAAAATGCAAATGTTGGGAACGTTCCAACCATCATATCTGCCTGAGATTCAGATCTGGTTGCTAACAGGATATTTCAGACAGCATGCCTGAAAACGAAAGGTTGCAACACAAATCGACGAGATGATGTTGCGAGATTCTCGGGAGATGGACTATGGTAGTAAGCTCCAAAACATGAGCTGGTTCTGCTACATTCATGTGAACACATTGTCCAAGACAAGCATGAGCACATAGAAGTCTTACAACAAAATACTACCAAGTCCTAGTTAGGATCCATCATCAAGGATTTCGAAGTCTTTACGCAAGTCCATGGATTAGATCCCAAGCATATACTTCTTTTCCTTGAACAAGTCAATCATTGGCTTGGCGTGCTAGGGAAACATATGGCGTGAAGGTTGCAAGTCTCCAAACCATAGAATACTTTGCACATATGCATGACTGACTTGGGATGGTTCCGAAGGAGGCAAAAACAAGCTTTCTCGAATTCACGGCAGCAACTTGCATCGAATGCACATGAATTAGAGGAAGTCACTTCTTTCATCGAACATATCCTTCATGGGCTAGCACAAAGAAAATGCTTTCAAAAGTTTCCAACACTAACCTAGATGTTCAGCATGAATCATGGACAAGATGGAAATCTTGTCAATGGGCTCAACAACAATCCATCCATGCTTCCATATAGATGGAATTCCACAATTAAGTGAACACGGTGATAGCATTGGTCAGACCAAAAGATGTAATGGGGTATGCTCGAGGCATCAAACACGAGTAAGACAACATTACGAACATCGTTGGTTCTGATTTGATTTGACGATAGACCGCACTCAAATCAAAGATTGCATAAGACAATAGCACCAACAACTGATCACGAGGATCAATCAATGAAGATATCATCTTTCTTCAACACACACACACAAGGATATCCCTTTGGAATGAACTAAGTCAGGCAAAGCATTTATCTTCCAACTCTCCAAGTTGTTGTTTAGCTTAACCAACTAGCTCAGGGGTACCCAACACAGATTCTTGGAGAAGGGGTGGTTTAGAGGAAAACCAACTTGATCATGAGCTCAACATAACAGCCAGGGAACAACCTGGTGATACTTCCGTGAAGATATCTGAAAAATCACGAACCACCGATATGTTACTAAGCTCGAGAACAATCTTGCCTTTCAAGGCAAGACGATATGATCAAAAGAGCGAGGGTTTGGCAAAATCCTAACTCATCGATTGAAGAGTGAACCAGAAATAAGGACTAGGTTGCACGATCAATCTTAGAGTGGTGGTTCAATAATCAACACACTAAGGATGAAATTATTGTCCATTTACTACCAAGCAACGAGGTTGCTAGGAGTATTGATTTCACACATCATGATTCATCTGTCGGCATTCTGGTTACAATAATGCGGTGACCGACGAATGAATAGTTATGGTGAGAAGTATCACTATGGAAAGAATTCATAAGAGGTTGGTGCAATTCTCATGACAATCCTGACATGAAGAGGGTAATACTCCGAGGTAGAATAGAACAAAAGCTGGATTGGCATTTTGACCTACGGAATACAACTGCTTTGACCCAATCCGAGATATGGATGAGGTACTGGAGTTTGTTTCTCCTAGTCATTCTGAAATAGAACGGCTCAATGGACCACAAGAATAATAGACACTGACGAACACGATGGCACAACTATTCCTGACTATCACTTGGTAGACGGAGGTCAGGATACAACTAAAGAGGGACAACTCAAAGGAACATATGTTTTTCTGAGTTGTGGATGCATAGATTAGTATGTCGAGCGAAGCTCAACATTTTTCTTCCGGATAACCCATGTAGAAGAGGATGGACTGGCAGATTCACAATTTTTGAATGGAGAACTCATCAAGAGCACTTTAGTTGTGATCATTGGCTTAAAGAGCTTCTGCCATAATGGTTCATGGTATTTGGAAGAATGATATTATCACGGACCTCAAAGACTATCACAAAGGTTACTAATATCCTAAAGGAACTAGCAACACTATCAACATGAGGTAAGTAGGGTGAATCTCGGGTCCAAGAACCCAGGAATAGAATACCTACTAACTAAATGGCATCACGGGATGCTTCGAGAATAATGGCCAGAATCATCACACGGAGGATACAAAGCATTGCTAGATTACTGAGTGGTTCTCTAAGACACCTAGGGTCATAATAATAGCTCCAACATATATGTCGAGGCAACAGAGTACCTCAACTCACCGATTAGTGTGATTGAATTGGCCCAAAGGGACACCGGGAAGGGAAAGAAAGGATTTGCAAATGCATCAGACTATTTAGAAACTTGGGATGACTCGTACAGCATAATGGATGTAAATGCTCACAAAAAGATTTCAGACATTCACAAGGATTTGCATGGTCACTCAACAACATCATATCAAGGTTCTGGTTCAACTGGCAACATACTAAAGTAGTAGAAACCGAACTGAGGCCTGGAACCAACAATCCTAAGATTCTACGGATTAGTAACACGTGAACCTGATAGAGAGATGAGATCCTAGTCCTTAACCCACGTAGGAAAGAAGAGGATGACTCAGATCAGAAGGGCATAAGGTAAAGGAGTAAAAAGAGCCTTACGTCCCTTCCCACAATCAATTCCCCTACATATAAGTAAAGCATTTCAAGACTCAACTTCGACCAGTTTGGCTTGGTAATCCTACAGGCAGTCAGGCTCTGATACCAAAGCTGTCAGGTCCCTGGTCCTAAGTCACGCCGATCTAGCATGTAACACTTCATATCACTTTGCGGCCTCGCGCACGGTATCCCCACGGGTGCCACCTTACCTGGCCCGGGACCGTTTGCGCCTTTTGGCTCACGTATATGATAGTGTCGCTAGCATCCATATGACAGAGAACCCGGGCCGACATGACTAGTCGTGAACCCAAAGTGGCACTAACTTATAGGGACAGGCATACATGACCCAACAACGAACGTGTTGGTCATCAGCGAGTGAATTCGGGTTGTAGCAACTGGGCTAGCAGGACTCCGGGAATCCGGGCTGTAGCAGGCTAACAGGACTCTGAAAGACACCGCATGACATTTCCCCGAAGGGACAGACACAGGATCGAAGAAGGACACATGCCGGCCAGTCTAAGTGTTCCGAAGCAGTAGCAACTGGGCTAACAGGACTCTGGTAAACTGGGCTGTAGCAGACTACCATGGCTCAGTGGAAGCACCAGACTACATTTCCCCATAAGAGAGGCTACCAAGGATAGACAACTAGGTTGTCGAATCCCACACATACCAAGCATTTCAATCATACACACAATATGCTCGATATGTGTAAATACAACATGGCATCACAACAAAACTCTACGACTCAAAGTATTTATTCATTAGGCTCCGAGGAACCAAGTATTACAATCATGGGTCTCATGACCCAACATACAGAGCATACAAGCAACAAGCACATGCGGAGCTTAACTTGTCTGAGTACAGACAACTACAAAATGAAAAGGCTGAGAAGCCTGACTATCTACAAGACCCTGCCGAGGGCACAAGATCGTAGCTGAGGTAACAAGCTAAACGTCGAAGTCCAAGTGGAACTACTAGCGAGACTGAAGTCTCTCTGCAAAACATAAATTTAGCAAACGTCAGTACAAATGTACCCAGCAAAACTTGTTGGGGAACGTAGTAATTTCAAAAAAATTCCTACGCACACGCAAGATCATGGTGATGCATAGCAACGAGAGGGGAGAGTGTTGTCCACGTACCCTCGTAGACCGACAGCGGAAGCGTTATCACAACGCGGTTGATGTAGTCGTACGTCTTCACGATCCGACCGATCAAGTACCGAACGCACGGCACCTCCGAGTTCTACACACGTTCAGCTCGATGACGTCCCTCGAACTCCGATCCAGCCGAGTGTTGAGGGAGAGTTTCGTCAGCACGACGGCGTGGTGACGATGATGATGTTCCACCGACGCAGGGCTTCGCCTAAGCTCTGCAACGGTATTATCGAGGTGTAATATGGTGGAGGGGGGCACCGCACACGGCTAAAATATCGTATATCAAGTTGTGTCTCTGGGGTGCCCCCCTGCCCCCGTATATAAAGGAGCAAGGGGAAGAGGGCCGGCCAAGGGGAGGTGGCGCGCCCAAGGGGGGAGTCCTACTCCCACCGGGAGTAGGACTCCTCCTTTGGAGGAGGAGAAGGGAAGGGGGAAGGAGAAAGAAGGAAGGGGGCGCCCCCCTCCCTAGTCCAATTCGGACTAGCCCATGGGGAGGGGTGCGGCCACCCTTTGGGGTCTTTCCCTCCTTTCCCGTATGGCCCATTAAGGCCCAATACGAATTCCCGTAGGTGGGAGTAGGACTCCTCCTTTGGAGGAGGAGAAGGGAAGGGGGAAGGAGAAAGAAGGAAGGGGGCGCCCCCCCTCCCTAGTCCAATTCGGACTAGCCCATGGGGAGGGGTGCGGCCACCCTTTGGGGTCTTTCCCTCCTTTCCCGTATGGCCCATTAAGGCCCAATACGAATTCCCGTAACTCTCCGGTACTCCGAAAAATACCCGAATCACTCGGAACCTTTCCGAAGTCCGAATATAGTCGTCCAATATATCGATCTTTACGTCTCGGCCATTTCGAGACTCCTCGTCATGTTCTTGATCTCATCTGGGACTCCGAACTCCTTCGGTACATCAAAACTCAATAAAACTGTCATCGTAACGTTAAGCGTGCGGACCCTTCGGGTTCGAGAACTATGTAGACATGACCGAGACACCTCTCCGGTCAATAACCAATATCGGGACCTGGATGCCCATATTGGCTCCCACATATTCTACGAAGATCTTTATCGGTCAGACCGCATAACAACATACGTTGTTCCCTTTGTCATCGGTATGTTACTTGCCCGAGATTCGATCGTCGGTATCTCGATACCTAGTTCAATCTCGTTACCGGCAAGTCTCTTTACTCATTCCGTAATACATCATCCTGCAACTAACTCATTAGTCACAATGCTTGCAAGGCTTATAGTGATGTGCATTACCGAGTGGGCCCAGAGATACCTCTCCGACAATCGGAGTGACAAATCCTAATCTCGAAATACGCCAACCCAACAAGTACCTTTGGAGACACCTGTAGAGCACCTTTATAATCACCCATTTACGTTGTGACATTTGGTAGCACACAAAGTGTTTCTCCGGTAAACGGGAGTTGCATAATCTCATAGTCATAGGAATATGTATAAGTCATGAAGAAAGCAATAGCAACATACTAAACGATCGGGTGCTAAGCTAACGGAATGGGTCAAGTCAATCACGTCATTCTCCTAATGAGGTGATCCCGTTAATCAAATGACAACTCATGTCTATGGCTAGGAAACATAACCATCTTTGATTAACGAGCTAGTCAAGTAGAGGCATACTAGTGACACTCTGTTTGTCTATGTATTCACACATGTATTATGTTTCCGGTTAATACAATTCTAGCATGAATAATAAACATTTATCATGATATAAGGAAATATATAATACTTTATTATTGCCTCTAGGGCATATTTCCTTCAGTCTCCCACTTGCACTAGAGTCAATAATCTAGGTCACATCGCCATGTGATTTAACATCAATAATTCACATCACCATGTGAATAACACCCATAGTTCACATCTCTATGTGACCAACACTCAAAGTGTTTACTAGAGTCAATAATCTAGTTCACATCGCTATGTGATTAACACCCAAAGAGTACTAAGGTGTGATCATGTTTTGATTGTGAGATAATTTTAGTCAACGGGTCTGTCACGTTCAGATCCGTATGTATTTTGCAAATTTCTATGTCTACAATGCTCTGCACGGAGCTACTCTAGCTAATTGCTCCCACTTTCAATATGTATCTAGACCGAGACTTAGAGTCATCTAGATTTAGTGTCAAAACTTGCATCGACATAACCCTTTATGACGAACCTTTTGTCACTTCCATAATCGAGAAACATATCCTTATTCCACTAAGGATAATTTTGACCGCCGTCCAGTGATCTACTCCTAGATCACTATTGTACTCCCTTGCCAAAATCAGTGTAGGGTATACAATAGATCTGGTACACAGCATGGCATACTTTATAGAACCTATGGCCAAGGCATAGGGAATGACTTTCATTCTCTTTCTATCTTTTGCCGTGGTCGGGCTTTGAGTCTTTACTCAATTTCACACCTTGTAACACAGGCAAGAACTCTTTCTTTGACTGTTCTATTTTGAACTACTTCAAAATCTTGTTAAGGTATGTACTCATTGAAAAACTTATCAAGCGTCTTGATCTATCTCTATAGATCTTGATGCTCAATATGTAAGCAGCTTCACCGAGGTCTTTCTTTGAAAAACTCCTTTCAAACACTCCTTTATGCTTTGCAGAATAATCTTACATTATTTCTGATCAATAATATGTCATTCAAATATACTTATCAGAAATGCTGTAGTGCTCCCACTCACTTTCTTGTAAATACAGGCTTCACCGCAAGTCTGTATAACACTATATCCTTTGATCAACTTATCAAAGTGTATATTCCAACTCCGAGATGCTTGCACCAGTCCATAGATGGATCGCTGGAGCTTGCATATTTTGTTAGCACCTTTAGTATTAACAAAACCTTCTGGTTGCATCATATACAACTCTTCTTTAATAAATCCATTAAGGAATGCAGTTTTGTTTATCCATTTGCCAGATTTCATAAAATGCGGCAATTGCTAACATGATTCGGACAGACTTAAGCATAGATACGAGTGAGAAACTCTCATCGTAGTCAACATCTTGAACTTGTCGAAAACCTTTTTGCGACAATTCTAGCTTTGTAGATAGTAACACTACTATCAGCGTCCGTCTTCCTCTTGAAGATCCATTTAATCTCAATGGCTCGCCGATCATTGGGCAAGTCAATCAAAGTCCATACTTTGTTCTCATATATGGATCTTATCTCAAATTTCATGGCCTCAAGCCATTTCGTGGAATCTGGGCTCTCCATCGCTTCTTCATAGTTCATAGGTTCGTCATGGTCTAGTAACATAACCTCCAGAACAGGATTACCGTACCACTCTGGTGCGGATCTTACTCTGGTTGACCTACGAGGTTCAGTAATAACTTGATCTGAAGTTCCATGATCATCATCATTAACTTCCTCACTAATTGGTGTAGGAGTCACAGGAACAGATTTCTGTGATGAACTACTTTCCAATAAGGGAGCAGGTACAGTTACCTCATCAAGTTCTACTTTCCTCCCACTCACTTCTTTCGAGAGAAACTCCTTCTCTAGAAAGGATCCATGCTTAGCAACGAATGTCTTGCCTTCGGATCTGTGATAGAAGGTGTACCCAACAGTCTCCTTTGGGTATCCTATGAAGACACATTTCTCTGATTCGGGTTTGAGCTTATCAAGATGAAACTTTTTCACGTAAGCATCGCAACCCCAAACTTTAAGAAATGACAACTTTGGTTTCTTGCCAAACTACAGTTCATAAGATGTCATCTCAACGGATTTAGATGGTAGCCTATTTAACGTGAATGCAGCTGTCTCTAATGCATAACCCCAAAACGATAGTGGTAGATCGGTAAGAGACATCATATATCGCACCATATCTAATAAAGTACGGTTACGATGTTTGGACACACCATTACACTGTGGTGTTCCAGGTGGCGTGAGTAGCGAAACTATTTCACATTGTTTTAACTGAAGGCCAAACTCGTAACTCAAATACTCTTCTCCACGATCAGATCGTAGAAACTTTATTTTCTTGTTACGATGATTTTCCGCTTCACTCTGAAATTATATGAACTTTTCAAATGTTTCAGACTTCTGTTTCATTAAGCAGATATACCCATATCTGCTCAAATCATCTGTGAAGGTCAAAAAAGAATGATACCTGCTACGAGCCTCAATATTCATCGGACCACATACATCTGTATGTATGATTTCCAACAAATCTGTTGCTCTCTCCATAGTTCCGGAGAACGGCGTTTCAGTCATCTTGCCCATGAGGCACGGTTCGCAAGCATCAAGTGATTCCAAAATCCCATCAGTATGGAGTTTCTTCATGAGCTTTTACACCAATATGACCTAAACGGCAGTGCCACAAATAAGTTGCACTATCATTATTAACTTTGCATCTTTTGGCTTCAATATTATGATTATGTGTATCACTACGATCGAGATCCAACAAACCATTTTCGTTGGTGTGTATGACCATAGAAGGTTTTTATTCATGTAAACAGAACAACAATTGTTCTCTAACTTAATTGAATAACCGTATTGTAATAAACATGATCAAATCATATTCATGCTCAACGCAAACACCAAATAACACTTATTTAGTTTCAACACTAATTCCGAAAGTATAGGGAGGGTGCGATGATGATCATATCAATCTTGGAACTACTTCCAACACACATCGTCACCTCTCCTTTTACTAGTCTTTGTTTATTCTGCAACTCCCGTTTTGAGTTACTACTCTTAGCAACTGAACCAGTATCAAATACCGAGGGGTTGCTATAAACACTAGTAAAGTACACATCAATAACATGTATATCCAATATACCTTTGTTCACTTTGCCATCCTGCTTATCCACCAAATACTTGGGGCAGTTCCGCTTCCAGTGACCAGTCCCTTTGCAGTAGAAGCACTTAGTCTCAGGCTTAGGTACAGACTTGGGCTTCTTCACTTGAGTAGAAACTTGCTTGCCGTTCTTTTTGAAGTTCCCCTTCTATCCCTTTGCCCTTTTCTTGAAACTAGTGGTCATGTTAACCATCAACACTTGATGCTCTTTGATTTCTACCTTCGTCGATTTCAGCATCGCGATGAGCTCGGGAATTACTTTCGTCATCCCTTGCATACTATAGTTCATCACAAAGTTCTACTAACTTGGTGATGGTGACTAGAGAATTCTGTCAATCACTATTTTATCTGGAAGATTAACTCCCACTTGATTCAAGCGATTGTAGTACCCAGACAATCTGAGCACATGCTCACTAGTTGAGCGATTCTCCTCCATCTTTTAGCTATAGAACTTGTTGGAGACTTCATATCTCTCAACTCGGGTATTTGCTTGAAATATTAACTTCAACTCCTGGAACATCTCATATGGTCCATGACGTTCAAAACGTCTTTGAAGTCCCGATTCTAAGCCGTTAAGCATGGTGCACTAAACTATCAAGTAGTCATCATATTGAGCTAGCCAAACGTTCATAACGTCTGCATCTGCTCCTGCAATAGGTCTGTCACCTAGCGGTGCATCAAGGACATAATTTTTCTGTGCAGCAATGAGGATAATCCTCAGATCACGGATGCAATCCGCATCTCTGCTACTAACATATTTCAACATAATTTTTCTCTAGGAACATATCAATAATAAACACAGGGAAGCAACAACGCGAGCTATTGATCTACAACATAATTTGCAAATACTATCAGGACTAAGTTCATGATAAATTTAAGTTCAATTAATCATATTACTTAAGAACTCCCACTTAGATAGACATCCCTCTAATCATCTAAGTGATCACGTGATCCAAAGCAACTAAACCATGTCCGATTAACACGTGAGATGGAGTAGTTTCAATGGTGAACATCACTATGTTGATCATATCTACTATATGATTCACGCTCGACCTTTCGGTCTCTGTGTTCCGAGGCCATATCTGTATATGCTAGGCTCGTCAAGTTTAACCTGAGTATTCCGCGTGTGCAACTGTTTTGCACCCGTTGTATTTGAACGTAGAGCCTATCACACCCGATTAACACGTGGTGTCTCAGCACGAAGAACTTTCGCAACGGTGCATACTCAGGGAGAACACTTTTATCTTGAAATTTTAGTGAGAGATCATCTTATAATGCTACCGTCAATCAAAGCAAGATAAGATGCATAAAGGATTAACATCATATGCAATCAATATAAGTGATATGATATTGCCATCATCATCTTGTGCTTGTGATCTCCATCTCCGAAGCACCGTGCTTGTGGTCTCCATCTCCGAAGCACCGTCATGATCACCATCGTCACCGGCGCGACACCTTGATCTCCATCGTAGTATCGTTGTCGTCTCACCAACTAATTGCTTTTACAACTATCGCTACCGCTTAGTGATAAAATAAAACTATTACATGGTGATTGCATCTCATACAATAAAGCGACAACCATATGGCTCCTGCCAGTTGCCGATAACTCGGTTACAAAACATGATCATCTCATACAACAAATTATATCACATCATGTCTTGACCATATCACATCACAACATGCCCTGCAAAAACAAGTTAGACGTCCTCTACTTTGTTGTTACAAGTTTTACGTGGCTGCTACGGGCTTAGCAAGAACCGTTCTTACCTACGCATCAAAACCACAACAATAGTTTGTCAAGTTGGTGCTGTTTTAACCTTCGCAAGGACCGGGCGTAGCCACACTCGGTTCAACTAAAGTGAGAGAGACAGACACCCGCCAGTCACCTTTAAGCAACGAGTGCTCCGAACGGTGAAACCAGTCTCGCGTAAGCGTACGCGTAATGTCGGTTCGGACCGCTTCATCTCACAATACCGCTGAACCAAAGTATGACATGTTGGTAAGCAGTATGACTTATATCGCCCACAACTCACTTGTGTTCTACTCGTGCATAGCATCAACGCATAAAACCAGGCTCGGATGCCACTGTTGGGGAACGTAGTAATTTCAAAAAAATTCCTACGCACACGCAAGATCATGGTGATGCATAGCAACAAGAGGGAAGAGTGTTGTCCACGTACCCTCGTAGACCAACAGCGGAAGCGTTATCACAACGCGGTTGATGTAGTCGTACGTCTTCACGATCCGACCGATCAAGTACCGAACGCACGGCACCTCCGAGTTCTACACACGTTCAGCTCGATGACGTCCGTCGAACTCTGATCCAGCCGAGTGTTGAGGGAGAGTTTCGTCAGCACGACGGCGTGGTGACGATGATGATGTTCCACCGACGCAGGGCTTCGCCTAAGCTCTGCAACGGTATTATCGAGGTGTAATATGGTGGAGGGGGGCACCGCACACGACTAAAATATCGTCTATCAAGTTGTGTCTCAGGGGTGCCCCCCTGCCCCCGTATATAAAGGAGCAAGGGGAAGAGGGCCGGCCAAGGGGAGGTGGCGCGCCCAAGGGGGGAGTCCTACTCCCACTGGGAGTAGGACTCCTCCTTTCTTGTGGGAGTAGGAGAAGGGAAGGGGGAAGGAGAAAGAAGGAAGGGGGCGCCCCCCTCCCTAGTCCAATTCGGACTAGCCCATGGGGAGGGGTGCGGCCACCCTTTGGGGTCTTTCGCTCCTTTCCCATATGGCCCATTAAGGCCCAATACGAATTCCTGTAACTCTCGGGTACTCCGAAAAATACCCGAATCACTCAGAACCTTTCCGAAGTCCGAATATAGTTGTCCAATATATCGATCTTTACGTCTCGGCCATTTCGAGACTCCTCGTCATGTCCCCGATCTCATCTGGGACTCCGAACTCCTTCGGTACATCAAAACTCAATAAAACTGTCATCGTAACATTAAGCGTGCGGACCCTTCGGGTTCGAGAACTATGTAGACATGACCGAGACACCTCTCCGGTCAATAACCAATATCGGGACCTGGATGCCCATATTGGCTCCCACATATTCTACGAAGATCTTTATCGGTCAGACCGCATAACAACATACGTTGTTCCCTTTGTCATCGGTATGTTACTTGCCCGAGATTCGATCGTCGGTATCTCGATACCTAGTTCAATCTCGTTACCGGCAAGTCTCTTTACTCATTCTGTAATACATCATCCTGCAACTAACTCATTAGTCACAATGCTTGCAAGGCTTATAGTGATGTGCATTACCGAGTGGGCCCAGAGATACCTCTCCGACAATCGGAGTGACAAATCCTAATCTCGAAATACGCCAACCCAACAAGTACCTTTGGAGACACCTGTAGAGCACCTTTATAATCACCCATTTACGTTGTGACATTTGGTAGCACACAAAGTGTTCCTCCGGTAAACGGGAGTTGCATAATCTCATAGTCATAGGAACATGTATAAGTCATGAAGAAAGCAATAGCAACATACTAAACGATCGGGTGCTAAGCTAACGGAATGGGTCAAGTCAATCACGTCATTCTCCTAATGAGGTGATCCCGTTAATCAAATGACAACTCATGTCTATGGCTAGGAAACATAACCATCTTTGATTAACGAGCTAGTCAAGTAGAGGCATACTAGTGACACTCTGTTTGTCTATGTATTCACACATGTATTATGTTTCCGGTTAATACAATTCTAGCATGAATAATAAACATTTATCATGATATAAGGAAATATATAATACTTTATTATTGCCTCTAGGGCATATTTCCTTCAAAACTACATCAGAATTAACTACATATGCTTCGGTATCAACAAAGGGGGTGGTGGAGTTTAACTGCAGCAAGCTAGCTTTGACTCAGTGGCTATCCTGAACTACGACCGCAAGTAACTCTTTTGAGGTGGCGCACATGAGTCCACATATTCACCATATCAATACACCACTATGGATCTGCTCCTGTCTTCCTACGAGAACGCCATCGATAGCACTCACGCTTATCTTGCGCATTTTAGAGTATCCACTTTCACTTGTCTATGAACTGTACAGGCAACCCAGAAGTCCTTTACCACGGATGCGGCTATTCGAATAGATGATGTTAACCCTGCACGGGTGTACTTCACACACGCTCTCGCCACTTACCACCATTTACACATCGTGTATCTCGGCAACCTTCAAGCGGAAGCCTGGCGCGGGAGTCAGCCACGACCTAACTAACCACACAAGTCTCTAGTCCAGGTTTATCGCCTATTCGGGTTCCATCCGCAAGGAGATCCGGCCGGGGTGTCGCTCACGGCCCCAAACGATGAGAGCAGGGTTCCTGAGGCACCAAACGGGCGTCCCGGTACATCGTGCCTCGTGTCTCTACCGCATCATAGCCCACCCCTAGGGTCAGCGCTACGCACGGCCTCCAACACATATCCTACAAACACCAGAAACGAGTTGCAACTCCTGCATAGAGATCAAGGCGATTAATAAGTCGAGAGAGTCAATTAAGGATCCCAATGTGTGGTAGTAGCTGTTCATGGATCACAAACACAGAACTCAGTTCCTGAGGACGGTTTCAATGAGACAACCCACCATGTACTCCTACATGGCCTCTCACCGCTACCTTTACCAAATCGTGTTCACACACTTAGCTCACACACAGTAGGACATGTTCATCACCATTCCAATTCATCCCTGATGAATCAGACCTGACTCAACTCTAAGCAGTAGCAGGCATGACAAACAAGCATGAATGAGTAGGCACATCAGGGCTCAAACAACTCCTACTCATGCTAGTGTGTTTCATCTATTTACTGTGGCAATGACAGGTCATGCAGAGGAACCGCAGCATGTAACAGATGAATTGTTGTTGTCCTAATGCAGTAAAACAGAGCAGGAGCGAGAGAGTGGGATTGTATCGGAATGAACAAGGGGGTTTTGCTTGCCTGTCACTCCTGAAGATGATATAGCTCTTCATCGGTGTCATCGATCACATCGCCGGAACAACGTATACTGAGAGGGGACAAACACCGGCAATAGAGAAGGAACACAATCAATGCAATGAAACAGCATGATGCATGATCATGACATGGCAATATGCTATGATTTGAGCTAATGCAACTAGCAACACAATTAAATGAAGTTGGCTTGAACCAAAGGTTCAAATTCAAACTCCACATGTGGTTATTTAAATGTCATTCACTTAATTTGTCCTAGACAGTAGCCATAAGTTGTTCTAACATGCATGAAAATTCCATAAACAGATTCTTTGGATTTTTCTGATAATTTTTCATATATAAATTATTTCATTTGGAGTTACGATTGAATTTCTATGAATTTTTGAAGCTTTGCTAATTTTCTGGAATTTCCTGGATTATTTCTAATCCAGAAAATGATTAATGATGTCAGCACTGTGTCACTGTTGCGTCAGCAAGTCAACTGGGTCGCCCAGAGTCAAACCTGACCAGTAGGGTCCACTGGTCAGTGACTCAGGGCTGGTTGGTGTCACAAACAGGTGGGCCTGGTCAACGGCCACGTCAGCATAGTCAAAACTGACGCGTGGGTCCCGCTTGGTTATAGGCTAATCTAAAAAGAAAAAAGTCGGGGTTAATTGGGCATGGGGCCCATCCGTTATTGTCACAGGATTAGCTAATGTCATCATTAGAGCTAATTATACCGTGGTTAGGCCGGCGGCTAATCGCCGGCGACGCCAGGCGCGGTGCAGGGCGTCGGAATCGCCGCTCCAGCAACCAAATGGATGGCCAAGACCATCCACGCTTAGCTGGGAGTGCCCCGCGTCTTTCTGGCGATCGGGGCGGGCCCAGATGGCCCGAGCTCACTGGAACGAAGCTCGCGGCGGTGGCCGGCGTTCGGGCGAGGTCGGGGTTGGTGCTACGGTGCACGGGAGGGCGAGTGGGTGTGTGCATTAGGCTCCTGGGGCTTCCTGAGCACGGTGACGCGCTCCATTGTGAGCTTGCGTGGCTGTGGCCATAGCTACGCCATGGCCGGCGGCGAGATGCTCTTGCCTGTGGTGGGAAATGGAGCTAGGGGTCGAGCGCGAGCATGAGAGAAGAGGGGAAAGGAAGAGGGGCTCACGGCGAGTGCAGAGGGCGTCGAAACGGGCTCGAGGAAGGATTGGAGTTGGCGAGGCGGCGAAGTTGATCTCGCCATAGGGAGGTTGAAGACAAGCTCGGTGAGGACGTTCGGGGGCTTCCGGTGGGGCGTGGCTCGGTGAGGAGGACGAAGGAGACGCGGCGGTGATTCTAGGATCAGCGGTAGGGCGAGGGGAGCGCGGTAGCCGTGGCGGCAGCGAACGGCGGCGACGGTGGCGCTCGGCTGCGGGAGAGAGAGCGAGACATAGAAGGGGATGAGGGCGAGGGAGAGAGCAAGCAGTTCAGGGTGTCGTGGCGCTCTTGGCGCCCTCCAGCAGCAGCGGCGGCAAGCAGGAGGTGGCCGCGCGCGCGCTGGCATGCAGAGGCCACGCGCCCCTGCCTACTAGCGCGAGGTAGGGGATGACTGGCGTGGCCAGTCGGCTGGGCCGGCTTGCTGGGCCAGAGCAGATGGGCCGCCAGGTAAGTGGCCCAGGTAGGTTCCTTTTCTTATTTGTTTGTGATTTTCTATTTTTGATATGTGTTTTGAATTTGGTTTTTAAAGCAATTCAAGTTGGTTGCTTCTGAAAAATATTTGTGGGTGCAAACTATATTATTACAGAGCCCCTCCTCAAGTTTCAGAATTTTTAGAGCAATAAATATATTTATAGGATTTATTTGCTCCAACTCAAATAGGTATTGTGTTAATTCAAATACCAAAAATGTCCTGGAAAAATATGCGTCATCTCTGGATATGGTTTTCACATTTTTCCATAAATCATGAACATTTTTGCAGACCAATTTGGGTTCATTGAAAATATTTTTAAGTTGAACCTATTTGCATTGTTTTGGTGCTAGGGGTTTGACCAATCCCCATTTCAAGTTCATTTGAAAATTAAACATGATGCTCGCACGACTAGCTGGCCTAGAGCTTACGAGAACTAGGGATGTGACATGAGGCTAGCAAATCTAGTGTTGGACATACTCTGTTGACTTGTCCCCCAGTCCCCACTTTCTTTCCTTTTTCAACCAATAGATCGGTTTATATTGAGTTTGTACCACGTTTCCCTTTATTTCCCTATTAGACCAACAGACCAGTTGGATAGCCAGTCTCTGCTACTTTTTGCCCCCATTATTTCCTCTTTCGACCAAGTCCTAGATTCAGGTAACAAATCTTCCCCCACCCCACCCCTTTCTTCCCTGTTTGAACCAAGTAGTACTAGATTCGACTGCATGAACTAGTTTTACCTCTTAGCAATAAAAATTTAGGTGGCTTTCAAACAGCCGATCGATCCTATCTACGAGGGGGCCTGAGAAATAGTAAAAGATACAAATGCAGCAATGTCAGGAGCTGGGGAAGTAGAGCAAGGCCGGTTTTGAAGGAAGTTATACCTGAGGGTGGCCGGGATGTCGCTAGCTGGGCGGCAGGAGGCCGGATCTGCCCACACTACGGCAACAAGGAAGAAGGGGTCGGAGGCCCTCCCTAGCCGGTGCTGCATGGGAGAGAATGGCAAGGCACACTGATCGGGACGCGCCGGCAGCGGGTAAGAGTCGTCGCCGAGGACGAGCATGTGAACATTGCACCTTCTCACCTTCCTCGGCAGGGAGGATCCAGCTGGATCTGTGACCAGCAGTGAGCGGAGAGAATGTGTGTGGCCATTGTTGTCATGTTTAGATCTGGAGAGGACGAGACAGTGTGAAGGTAGAAACACTAGCAAGCAAGCGTGGAGGCTCCTGCCTATATAGTGGAGTAGTTTTATTATCTACTGGAGCTGGCTTGACCTCGTCAATGACTGTCAAGAAGTCTTCATGCACGTGCCCCAAAGGCGCAGTTGTCGTCATTTTGATTTGAAGCACTGGATTAACATATAACACGAAAAAATGCCACATGAAAAGAAACCATAACCTCACTGCCCCAAGGAGACAACATGAATCCCGACGGACAAACTAGACGAGGATCAAAACTCAAATTAAAGATAAACTCGTAGAAAAGGGGTCCATCGATAGATGTCCTAATTAACATAGCCGGCTTGACCTAGATGTCAGCCGAGTAGTCTTCGTGCATGTGTCCCCAATGACCAGTAACTTGGAGGAACTCAGTTGTCACTGTTTAACCCTCGCAGTGATCCGAAGCACATGACGCCTAATATTGCGAAATGACAGGAAACCTTTTTTAGATTTCTCATCGGAACTACAGCCCTGTACAACACAGCCTGCACGATATGTAGATGATAGCCAATCCAGCCATCTTCTAGAGTGTGGTCACATGCATGGACAAACTGATCTTCCGTGTCATGCAGGGATCGTCCAGGCACCGACGTGTGTACAACACTGCTCCAGTACTATTGCTCGTCTCTCTCTTCTATTAACTCAGCCGACTTGGGGGGCCGGGGAGTGTGCTTATGGTCGGTTCTCAATTGTGGTCCCACATGTGTGTGGAAAGGCAATATGACACGCGTTCCATTCAGAGAGCGGCGTGCCATACCGGCCGACCGTCTGGGGTGCGACGCGAACGCGACGGGCGTGTTGTATACATGTGTACTGCCGTTTTCTTGAGGCTTTGCTCCATGGCGCAATCCATGGATATAAAATTATATTCAAAAGTCGAGGGATGGGCTTTTCCCACGTGGTAGGCGGGGCAGTTCCGCCTATTCGGTTCGACAGAGAGGCAAGAAGATGAGGGAGTAGGCTGCTACAAACGTAGGGCTGTGTGATTTGACAGTGAGTTACCGCTGGACAGGTGGGGCCCTATGATTTAACTTGCCACTATCATTTTAACTGCGGCGCTACGACCGGCGCGAGTCTCCCGATTCCTGACCACCTCCATGGTATACAGGTGCCTCTCCCAATGCTCCACAATGTAGAACATGGTTAATAGTATAGCCAGTTGTTGGCTATAGAAACATGCCATGTCATCAAAAGTTAGTATTATTTATTAGTCATACAATAGGGTTGGCTATATGGTTGGCTACAAGGTTACAACTTTTTCTCACTTTCTCTCTATCTCTCTCCTTGTATTAAATGCTTTTGTCTAGGAGCACGTGTAGAGGCTGGCTCTTGCATGAGAGCCCACTCCTCCACTTTTTCCTTGCCTCTCTACTCCACTATTCAAAAATGCCATGTAAGCGGGCTTATAGCCCACTATTGTACTTCCTCATACAAGTGCTAAGCCTGCCACATAGGCATAAAGTCTGATGTGGCCAGTTAATTAAGAAGAGAGAGACTAGTTTGGTGACCCAGGAAGAAACAGTGCTAAGCGCGTGTACCTAGGTGAAAAGACAATTTTGAGTCTATAGCTAATTAAATGGAGCAAGCTTAGCGACAAAAAACTAAGCACCTATGCATTTGGGACTTGAGTTGCTAAGCCATTTAATGCCCTTAGCACCTCATCTAAGCACCATTTCATTGGAAGAGGCCACTCCTTGGCAAATGCAATAAATACTACGAAGAAAGAGATGGAGAGAAGTAAAAAATTCTCTTATAGCCAACCTTATAGCTAACCTTGTTGTATGAGTGACTAAGTGATGACTATATATGATATGCCAACATCAGATAGCCTAACTCACATGGACGTAGGAAGTAGTTTCATGCATGCGAAGTAGGCAAAAAAATGCTCATTTATAGCCATCTGAAATCTCCAAGGGCGCGACTGCGCGAGCGAGGCGACAGTCGTGGTAGGCACGACCATGATACGGGCTGCTGACAGCCCTTGGATCGATCGCATGCTAAGTTGCTAAAACTTTGCAGAATAACCCTCTGGGATAGGATATGCATAGGTCTAGAGTGACGCCATGCAACCGTTCAATCTCAGATCCAAGGGCTCTCGGAAGCCCATTGAGGGAGTCCTGGATTAAGGGGGTCCTCGGGCGTCCGGACTGTATGACATGGGCCGGACTGATGGGCTGTGAAGATGCGAGACCGAAGACTTTCTCCCGTGTCTGGATGGGACTCTCCTTGACGTGGAAGGCAAGCTTGGCGTCTGGATATGAAGATTCCTTTCTCTGTAACTGACTTTGTACAACCCTAGTCCCCTCCGGTGTCTATATAAACCGGAGGGCTTAGTCCATAGAGGCACAATCATAATCATACAGGCTAGACCTCTAGGGTTTTAGCCACTACGATCTCGAGGTAGATCAACTCTTGTAATACTCATATTCATCAAGATCAATCAAGCAGGAAGTAGGGTATTACCTCCATAGAGAGGGCCCGAAGCTGGGTAAACATCGTGTTCCCTGTCTCCTGTTACCATCAACCTTAGACGCACAGTTCGGGAACCCCTACCCGAGGTCCGCCGGTTTTGACACCAACATTGGTGATTTCATTGAGAGTTCCGCTGCGTCCTCTCCAAAAGGTTCGATGGCCCCGTCAATCATCTACAACAATGCTGTCCAGGGGAAGTCTTCCTCCCCGGACAGATCTTCGTATTCGGCGACTTCGCACTGCGGGCCAACTCGCTTGGCCATCTAGAGCAGATCGACAGCTACGCCCCTGGCAATCAGGTCAGATTTGGAAGCTTGAACTACGTTGCTGATATCCGCGGAGACTTGATCTTCGATGGATTCACGCCCACGACAGCCGCTCCCTGCCACCACGATGAACATGACTTAAATCTGTCATCAGACCACACCAAGGAGATAGCGCCTATAACCGCTCTGGCCCTAGATCCGGAGCAGATCGCACCATCCGAGGATGGGAAGCTCAACCCCGCCACAGAAGCCGCAGACTCAACGGCGTTGGAGCCGCACACAGACCCAACCTCGGGTGGAATCTGCGCCACCAGAACCTCGGACTCGTTTCTGGCTACGGGTTCCGAACCACGTGCGACCGCATACGTCGAGCTTGATTAGACATCGATCGTCGACTTCAGCTCCGCGGACATCTTTCGGCACTCACCTTTAGGTGATGTGCTAAACTCATTAAAAACCCTCTCCTAAGCAGGGGACTCATAGCCGAATTATATCCGTTTTGAGCTGGGGGCTGATTACGGGGAATTTTGCTTCCCACCCACCTCCCACTTAATAGCCATTGTCGAAGATTTAACCGACATGCTTGATTACGGCTCCGAAGACATCGACAGTATGGACGACGATGCTGGAGAGGAGCAGGCCGAAAACCTGCTGTTTACCGGACGTTGGACGGCCACCTCCTCATACAATGTATACATGGTGGATGCACCCAAAGAGAATAGCGGCAATGACAAGGAAGATCCAGCTGAGGATGAACCTCCTGAGATACAACCAAACCACCGACGTCAGCGGCGCCGCTCTAAATCACGCCACAGGAAAGACAGCAACACCGGCACAGGAGACGATAACACTCCGGACGGTGCCGAAGACAGAGAAGACCCCGACGAGCAAACTGCCGAACAGGACGATCGGGAAGATGGGCAAGTTAGCTCTGATGAACAGGCCATACATGAAGACTCGGACGACAGTAATTATCTTCCGCTCTCCGAGGATGAGGTGAGCCTTGGTAATGAGGATTTTATCGTGCCTGAGGAACCTCTCGAGCAGGAGCGCTTTAAGCGCCGGATAATAGCCACTGCGAGGAGCCTGAAAAAGAAGCCGCAGCAGCTTCAAGCTGATCAAGATCTGCTCAACAATAGATGGACTGATGTCCTGGCAGCTGAGGAATACGGCCTCAAGCGCCCAGCCAAAAGTTACCCGAAGAGCAAATTGCTACCTCAGTTCGATGACGAAGCGCTGGAGCCCGTACCATCATCCCGCAATACGGCTGACCGACCACCACGTGGTCGGGACAAAGCGGCAACTCAAGCCGAACACCGGCCCGCCCTACCTCACCGTAAGGGCAGAGATAAAACAGCTCGGGGACATACATATGACCTGCGGCAGGACTTGGACAGTAGAGTAGGTCAGAACAGATCGATCTATGGATCACGGGGACGTGCCCCGACACGCAACAACGGCTACCTAGCCGGACGCAACAATCATACTCATGCCCGGGCCGAGAACCGCAGACGGACTCCATCCGAGCTACGTCACGACATGGCCCGATATAGAGGCACCGCACACCCCCTTTGCTTCACTGACGAGGTAATGGAGCACGAATTCACAGAAGGGTTTAAACCCGTAAACATCGAATCATATGATGGGACAACAGACCCCGCAGTATGGATCGAGGATTTTCTTCTTCACATTCATATGGCCCGCGGCGACGATCTCCATGCCATCAAATACCTCCCGCTAAAACTCAAAGCACCAGCCCGTCCTTGGTTGAACAGTCTGCCCGAAAACTCCATTGGCAACTGGGAGGACTTGGAAGAGGCCTTCCTTGACAACTTCCAAGGTACATATGTTCGACCTCCGGATGCCGACGACTTAAGTCACATAATTCAACAGCCCGGAGAGTCAGCCAGGAAACTCTGGACTAGGTTCTTAACCAAAAAGAACCAGATCATCGACTGTCCGGATGTCGAAGCCCTGGTGGCCTTTAAACACAGCATCCGGAACGAATGGCTCGCCCGACACCTCGGCCAAGAAAAGCCAAAATCCATGGCAGCCCTTACGGCACTTATGACCCGCTTTTGCGCGGGCGAAGATAGCTGGCTAGCCCGTAGCAATAACAATGCAAGCGAACCTGGCACTGCAGAAGCCAGAAATAGCAACGGCAAGCCCCGGCGCAACAGACACAAGCGTCGAAACAACGGTGATAATACCAACGACACGGCGGTCAACACCGGATTCAATGGCTCCAAGTCCGGCCGGCGGAAGAAGCCGTTAAAAAGGAACAATTCAAGCTCATCCAGCTTGGACCGCATACTCGATCGCCCGTGCCAGATACACAGCACCCCCGACAAACCAGCCAATTATACCAACAGAGACTGTTGGGTTTTTAAACAGGCCGGCAAGTCAAATGCTGAGAACAAGGACAAGGGGTTACAAAGCGAGGACGATGACAAGGAGCCCCGTCCACCGAACACAGGGGGACAGAAGAAGTTTCCCCCTCAGGTCAAAATGGTGAACATGATATACACTACCCACATCCCCAAGAGGGAGCGCAAGCGCGCACTCAGGGACGTCTATGCAATAGATCCAGTCGCCCCAAAATTTAATCCATGGTCGTCATGCCCGATCACCTTCGATCGCAGGGATCATCCGACCAGTATCCGTCATGGCGGTTCAGTCGCACTGGTCCTTGACCCAATAATTGATGGATTCCACCTGACGCGAGTCCTCATGGACGGGGGCAGCAGCCTCAACCTGCTCTATTAGGATACAGTGCGCAAAATGGGCATTAATCCATCATGGATCAAGCCCACAAAGACTACCTTTAAAGGAGTCATACCAGGTGTGGAGGCCCGCTGCACGGGCTCAATCACACTAGAGGTTGTTTTCGGATCTCCGGACAACTTCCGAAGCAAAGAGTTGATCTTCGATATCGTCCCCTTTCGCAGTGGCTATCATGCAGCCACACTACACCTTTCTCAAGCTCAAGATGCCCGGACCATGCGGCGTCATAACTGTCAATGGAAACACGAAACGCTCCCTTCGTACCAAGGAGCGCACTGCGGCTTTAGCAGCAGAAGTACAGAGCGGCCTTTTCAAGCAGAACCTTAATTCGGCGGCCGAGCTCCCAGACACTGTCAAACGAGTCCGGACTACTCTGCAGCAAGACAGCCTAGCTCGTCAACAACTCAACTAGCAATTTGGCCTCCGTCCCAGTCCCGACCAATTGGCGGCGTTTGTACCGCGCGTACATAACTACGCACTCAAAATACCATGAGCATAGATGGAGGCATGACTAGATGGTGGTCCATAATACGGCTCGACCTCTCCTGGACACACATACTTTCACTTTTTCCTTTTTCTCCTTTTTCAGGTTTCATTTCCACAGGCCTTCTCTGACGGCCTGATCACCCGTCCTTTCGAAGGATAGATACGCCACGATGGCAAGAAGCACAGACGTATAGGGGAATTTCTAGGTGGTCTCTTTAAATGATCATTCTACCTCTTTTCAGGACCCACACCCAGCTCTCCCTTGGTCGTGGCATATTAAATAGCCCTGCTGCTTATTGCACTACCTGTACAAATACACTTTGACGTATTAATGAAACTATAATGGAAACAGTTTGCGGCCCAGCTTCTACGGCACTAGCTTTCTACCCTTCTTTTTGATAATCTTATTGCACCTGTACACTTTGGTACGCTTTAATCCGCTAGGGGCTTCATTGCGCCCCACAATGCGGCAACAAAGTCCGAACACTTTTTTACAGTATAGTTCGGCACCCCGAATTTAGCATTATATGCATTGGCTCCGAATCATGTCTTTGGTCAATAGTTGGGTTGCCCGGCTCCTGTGCTTACTACCTTACATTCCGCTATATCGGCTAGGGTAGTAAAGGGAGAACTACTGCGATTGTGTCCTGGTTTATCCAGATGAGCACCTCAGTAGAGAAAGCCAAAAACTGACTGTCATGATGCGGCGAGAGCTGGTCAGCTCTTCGGAGGTTTCAAATCTTTAGCGATTTTTTCCGCACTATGCGATGGATCGGTTCTTACCCGATCAGGTGTTTTACAGCACCCCAGTTCGGATACTAGGGGCTGCGCCTAAATTTTTATTGTCAAACTCCTATGGCTAAGTGAGAGTGATAAAGCCACATAGTCCGATTGCCTGGTTCGTTGCGCTAAACACCTCCTTCAAGGACCAAACAATTGGATCAAGAGTGTTTAGATTACATCCCGAACACCCCCGTACTAACTACGTGGGGGCTGAAGCCGACGACTGGCCAACTCTCAGATTTCATAAAAACGGCCGCATAGGAGGTAAAATTCTAACAAGCATTATATTACATAATCGACTTTCTTTCATAATACAGGGCGAGATAACATGCATGTATTCATTCAAATATTACATCTTTCGCACATTGCTCCGCTACAATGCGGGATCCCTCCAGGACATCGCTAAAATATCGCTCGGGCATGCGATGCTCCTTGCCCTCGGGCGGTCCCTCGGTCGCGAGCTTGACGGCATTCATCTTCGCCCACTGCACCTTGACACGGGTGAAGGCCATCCACGCACCTTCAATACAGACTAACCGCTTGATGGCATCAAGTCGGGGGCAGGCATTGAGCAGCCACTTCACGAGATCGGAGTAGCTGCTGTGTATGGCTTCAGCAGGCCACAGTCGGATTATTAAGTCCCTCATGGCCAGTTTGGCCACCCTATGCAGTTCGACCAGCTGTTTAAGCTGATCGCTAAAGGGCACCGGATGTTCTGGCGCAAGGTATTGTGACCAGAACAACTTCTCCGTCGAGCTCCCCTCTTCGGCTTGGAAGAACTCCGCAACGTCAGAAACACTGCGTGGCAGATCCGCAAACGCCCCTGGAGAACTCCAAATCCAGGTTAGTAAGAGATACATCTTCTTCACATACTTGCTTTGCATAATAAAAGCCTTACCCGCCGTAATTTTCTTGGCCTCCTGGATTTCCTGGAGGGTGCCCTGGGCTTCAACCCGGGCCTCTTGTGCGCTCTGGCAAGCCTTTTTGAGCTCGGTCTCTTGATCCGCAATGTCGCGCTCCAAGGACTCGCATATCTTGACAGCGTCCTGGAGCTCCTGCTGGACCTCACAAACCCTGGCCTCATGCTTTTCACGGGCGGTTTGCTCCTTTGCCGCTTTCTTTTTGGCCTCGGCCAGCGCTTTCTTGAGGGTTTCCACCTCAACAGCCGCTCCTACACATATCATGGCGCCATGATCAACACAAGTCATTCATCCTTTCCGGATATACATAAGGTTATCACATACCTTGCTTGTCCTCCAGCTGCTTTTTCACACGGCCGAGCTTTTCCTCGGCCCGCTACAGACTCTGCTTTAGTCCAGAGACCTCGACAGCATGAGAGGTTGCGGCAAGCAACGACGCCTGCTTATTCACATAAGACATATTTAGTTAGTTTCCTGCAAAAATTACTTGATCCTCTGTCCGGCTTTTCTTTTCGAACACCGGACAATGTCTCAGGGGCTACTGTCTACACTGTGACA
Organism: Triticum aestivum; assembly: GCF_018294505.1. Classification (NCBI taxonomy): domain Eukaryota; kingdom Viridiplantae; phylum Streptophyta; class Magnoliopsida; order Poales; family Poaceae; genus Triticum; species Triticum aestivum. The sequence continues at coordinate 168,483,684 of NC_057811.1, read as the reverse complement.
TTCTTTTTACATAATTACGTCGCTTACCTCAAAACCTGTTAGAAGGATTGTGCAGGCTTCGGTCAGTCCGCTCTTAATGGAATGAACCTTCTCAACCACCGTACCCATAAGGATACGGTGTTCCTCAATAGTGGAAGCACCTCGCAGTGCTTCCAGAAGAGTATCTGGTGCCTCTGGTTGGGCAAAGATCACCGACGGAACAGGCACACCTCCTTCTTTCGAAGGAGGTTCCTCGCCTGAATCCGGAACCGCACCGGCTTCCGGAATGGTATTCGGCTGAGGGCCGCACTGGATATGGTCCCCATCGCCAGTCTCCATGGGGATTTGCTCCCCCATGTGTTCGGCGGCCGAGGTTTCACCCTCTGTCGCCGCCCTGTTGGCCTCCTGCGTCTTTCCCTGGCCTGGGATCATGCGGGACAACACCTCGGTGTCATCCATGGCCCTGGGAGAGGAGGCCGCCGGAAGGGACCCGCTATCCATTACCTTCGGGTCCAGCGAGTTCCCCGAAGATGAGGATCGCTCGAGGTCTGAGCAAGCCGGACTACAAGTGCATGATTTAACACGTTAAAATTATGAAGTGGAGAGGCCGGATATATGGATGCATCCGGGTTTTTTAGTACTCATGATTCGGCCAGGGGCTTGTCTCGGGGGCGCGGTTCTGGGCTGCTGTCGACGTCCCACGTGGAGTTATCCGCGAGGGAGCCCTTCCCCTCTTGGACGCCTCTGCCTCCAGATTTGTCGAGGCCGCCCTCTTCTTCCTTCCCCCCTCTGGGGGGAGTTGCTTTCTTCCTCCTCCTCGTCATCTTCTTCGGTGGCGGAGGAGTGAGTCTCGTTATCTTCGGACGTCACGTCCGAAGCGCCCTTGCGGCGGAGGCCACCTCTGGCCCCTTTGGCCTTCTTCTCCAGCGCCTATTAAGGTGCCGGGACCAGCATCTTTGTCAGAAGAGGGATGGCTGGTTCCTCAGGCAGCGGAGCCGGACTCCAAATCCGCTCCGCCTTCTTTGTCCAGCCCTGAAAAACGAATGGTGAGGCTTAGGTATCTTCCCTGAACAAGCGAGTAAAGGATACACCTTGAAACGCAAAAGATTCACCACACTGGCGGGATGGGCCAGGTCGTGCCCACGGTCCTCGGTCGTCTCTGACGGCGTCTCGTTGCCCTTGGAGAGCACCTTCCAGATATCTTCGTGCGTAGTTTCAAAGAACTGTTGCAAGGTCTGCTGCTCGGCCGGATTGAACTCCCATAGATGGCAAGTCCGGCTCTGGCATGGAAGGATCCGACGAACTAGCATCACCTGGATCACACTGACGAGCTTGATGTTCTTGTCCACCATGCTCTGGATGCGTGTTTGCAGTGCTATCAGCTCGTCGGACGAAGACCAATTCAGGCCCTTCTCTAGCTAGGAGGTGAGTCGCATTGGGGCTCCGGACTTGAATTCGGGAGCCGCGGCCCAGGTGGCGTCACGGGGCTCTGTGATATAGAACCACAGTTTCTTCCACTCTTTGACAACCTCCACAAAGGTACCTTTGGGCCATGTGACATTGGGCATCTTGCTCACCATGGCGCCTCCGCACTCTGCGTGTTGACCATCCACCACCTTCGGCTTGACGTTGAATATCTTAAGCCACAGTCTGAAGTGGGGAGGAATGCGGAGGAAGGCCTCGCACACGACAATAAATGCCGAGATGTTGAGGAAAGAGTTTGGGGCTAGATCGTGGAAGTCTAGCCCGTAATAGAACATGAGTCCGCGGACGAAAGGGTGGAGAGGAAACCCTAACCCGCGGACGAAGTGGGGGATGAACACCACCCTCTCATTGGGCTTCGGGGTGGGGACGATCTGCCCCTTGGCCGGAAGCCGGTGGGCGATTTCTTTCGCCAAGTACCCGGCCTCCCTAGGCTTGGTGATGTCCTTCTCCTTGAGGAAGGAGGCCATCCACTTGCCTTGCGCTCCAGATCCGGACATGGTCGAGTGCTTTCTTGAGGAGGAAAAGATGAGGACTTGGGTGCTGGAGCTCGAGAATGGGAGGGTAGAGAGAGATAAGGCGTGGGTGAAGGAAATGAATCCTTATCTCCTTATAAGGGCAGTGAATATCAAACGCCTCCCCACTCGCCTTAAAACTCGCCTGTTCCCAAGGGCTGTGAAGACGACACGGTTGGATTACCCATGCCCGTATTGATGAGAATCCCATAATAGGGGGACACGATCTCTGCTGCGACAAGATGTGCCAATAGAAACCGCATCTTGAAATATGAAGCGGCAGGCAGGAAAACGGTTCGAAATAATAAACCGGGCAGAGACGTGATGTCACGCTACAAAAAGTTGTTTGCAGATTGGACTCGAGAAATATTATACTCTCTACGGTTGTGTGTGGTACTTGTTTTGCAGGGCCGGACATGTTCATTGTGTTTGAAGACTGTCTTGGAGTATTCAGGAGAAGGAACCCACCTTGCAATGCCGAAGACAATTTGCGCGATGGACTCATCGTCATTGAAGCCTGGTTCAGGGGCTACTGAGGGAGTCCTGGATTAAGGGGTCCTCGGGCGTCCGGACTGTATGACATGGGCCAGACTGATGGGCTGTGAAGATGCGAGACCGAAGACTTTCTCCCGTGTCCAGATGGGACTCTCCTTGACGTGGAAGGCAAGCTTGGCGTCTGGATATGAAGATTCCTTTCTCTATAACCGACTTTGTACAGCCCTAGTCCCCTCCGGTGTCTATATAAACCGGAGGGCTTAGTCCATAGAGGCACAATCATAATCATACAAGCTAGACCTCTAGGGTTTTAGCCACTACGATCTCGAGGTAGATCAACTCTTGTGAAAGTGCAACTATCCCTGGGTGGTCTTGGTAATTCCTAACAACATATAGATCATTGAGCTAATGCTATTCCAAGATAAATATTTCAGGAAAGCTCAATGTTTTGGCATGGCATGGATTAGAAAGTGGACCCTTCAAAATGCTAAGGACAAAGGATTGGCTCAAGCTCAAAGCACAAGACTCTACATTCTCTATTTTAGTGATCCAAGATCACATTGAGTCTATAGGAAAAGCCAATACTATTAAGAAGGGATGAGGTGTTGCTTAATGAGGATCTTGCTCAAAATGCTCAATGATATGCTCCAAAACCCTCCACTACTTTCTCATATCCACATATGTCCTAAACCAAAAAGTCCAACTCGAACCCACCGATTATGTCCATCCGGAGCCACCGAGTTCAGTTGACATAGCCACTGAAAGAAACCCTAATCAATTCGGTCTCACCGATAGGGATCTCGGTCTCACCAAGATGGGATTACAAACTCTCTGTTTCCCTTCGTAACGTTTCGGTCAAACCGAGATGAGCGATCGGTCCCACCGAGATTGCAATGCAAACTCTCTGTTTCCTCTTCGTAACATTTCGGTCCAACCGAGATGAGCGAATCGGTCCCATCGAGTTTGCCTGACCAACTCTCTGTTTGGCTATTACCAAAATCGGTCTCACCGAGTTTGTGTAATCGGTCTCACCGAGATTACGTTATGTCGTAACCCTAATGACATCGGTCCCACCGAGTTGACATGTCGGTCCCACCGAGAATCCTAATGTTCACATTTGAACTAAATCGGTCCGACCGAGTTCTCTGAATCGGTCCCACCGAGTTTGGTGATTTGTGTGTAATGGTTAGATTTTGTGTGGAGGCTATATATACCCCTCCACCCACTCTTCATTCATGGAGAGAGCCATCAGAAGATGCCTACACTTCCCATACATATTTTCCGAGAGAGAACCACCTACACTTGTGTTGAGGTCAAGATATTCCATTCCAAGCACATAAATCTTGATCTCTAGCCTTCCCCAAGTTGCTTTCCACTCAAATCTTCTTTCTACCAAATCCAATCCTATGAGAAAGAGTTGAGTGTTGGGGAGACTATCATTTGAAGCACAACAACAAGGAGTTCATCATCAACACACCATTTGTTACTTCTTGGAGAGTGGTGTCTCCTAGATTGGCTAGGTGTCACTTGGGAGCCTCCGACAAGATTGTGGAGTTGAACCAAGGAGTTTGTAAGGGCAAGGAGATCGCCTACTTCGTGAAGATCTACCCTAGTGAGGCAAGTCGTTCGTGGGCGACGGCCATGGTGGGATAGACAAGGTTGCTTCTTCGTGGACCCTTTGTGGGTGGAGTCCTCCGTGGACTCGCGCAACCGTTACCCTTCGTGGGTTGAAGTCTCCATCAACGTGGATGTACGATAGCACCACCTATCGGAACCATGGATAAAAAATCTCCGTGTCAACATTGCGTTTGCTCCCTCAATCTCATCCCTTTACCTTCATGTGCAATTGTTTTACATTCCGCTGCTATACTCTTAGAATTGCATGTGTAGGTTGATTGCTTGACTTGTGATAAGTTACTAAAATCTGCCAAGAACTAAAATTGGGAAAAGGCTAGATTTTTATTTTGTCAAGTAGTCTAATCACCCCCCTCTAGACATACTTTCGATCCTACAAGTGGTATCAGAGCTTTGGTCTCCATTTGCTTTGATTTCCATAGCTTTTGGTGGTCATAGCCTTGGTTTCACAACCTAGGAGAGTATGGCGTCTAGCGAGGGAAATTACCACCGTAGAGGTCCTTACTTTGATGGCACTAATTTTGCTAGTTGGAAGCATAAGATGGAAATGCATATTCTTGGACATAACCCCGCAGTTTGGGCTATTGTGTGTATTGGCTTGCAAGGTGAATTCTTTGATGGGAGAGAACCGAACCGTGAAGCTACCGCGGAAGAGTTGAAGATGCTACAATACAATGCTCAAGCTTGTGATATTCTCTTCAACGGACTGTGCCCCGAAGAATTCAACAAAATCAGCCGTCTTGAGAATGCAAAGGAAATTTGGGATACTTTGATTGATATGCACGAAGGTACCGACTCCGTCAAGGAATCCAAATTGGCTAACAGGCTACAGAAAGTCATCCTCAAAATCATCCACAAAAACCAGTACGGTTTCATCAAAGGGAGGACAATCCAAGATTGCCTGGCGTGGTCGTTTGAATATATCCATCAATGCCATACCTCAGCGAGGGAAAACATCCTCCTCAAGTTAGACTTTGCTAAGGCGTTTGACACGATTGAGCACGCCCCCATGATGGAGATCATGAAGCAGATGGGTTTTGATGACAAATGGCTTGGATGGATGAAAACGATCTTTGGCTCGGGGGTTTCTTCTGTACTCCTTAATGGAGTTCCTGGTCGGATATTCAACTGTAAATGTGGTGTGCGACAGGGGGACCCTCTCTCACCGTTGATCTTCGTCCTTGCGGTAGACCTTCTCCAAGCAGCAATTAATGATGCTTTTGCTCGAGGACTAGTTGAGCTTCCTCTCCCTCGTGACAGGGCGGGTGACTTCCCCGTTGTCCAATACGCTGACGACATGATTTTGGTTATGCAGCCATGTTCCGAATAGGCTGCCCGTATGAAAACTATCTTGGAGGATTATGCTATTTCGATTGGGCTGAAGATCAATTTTCAGAAATCCACTCTTATACCCATTAACATTGATCACCAGCGTGCTTGTGAACTGGCTGGGGTTTTTAGTTGTTCTGCTGGTTCCATGCCCTTCACCTACCTCGGCCTACCAATGGGCACGACGAGGCCAAGTGTTCTCGATCTTATGCCGCTAGTAAATGCAGTCGAGAGGAAGACGTCCACTGCGTTGTCGCTGATGTCATCCGGGGCCAAACTGACCTTGGTCAATTCTGTTGTGACTTCGATGCTGATATATGCAATGTGCACAATCAAATTGCACCCAAAGGTGATCGAGCATCTGGACAAACTGCGTAGATATTGCTTCTGGGCAAAAAACTCTGATGATGGGGTCAAGAATAACTCCCTTGCGGCCTGGGAACTTGTCTGCCGCCCAAAACGCTGCGGAGGCCTTGGTGTTATTGATATCAAAACACAGAATGTTGCCCTTCTCCTAAAACATCTATTCAAATTCTATAATCATGAAGATGTCCCCTGGGTGGAGCTAGTTTGGGACGCCTACTACAGAAACATAATACCGCATGCAACTGAGGTAGTGGGCTCTTTCTGGTGGAAGGACGTGATGCAACTCAGTGGGATCTTCCGAGGGATCACCAAAGTAACCCCGGGGGATGGCTCTAGCGCTTTATTCTGGAAAGATGTTTGGTCTGATAATAGTCAGGATTCCCCACTCATGGACATGTACCCACGGGCTTTCTCATTTTGCTTCAATGAAGACGACTCCATTGCTAAGGTTCTTACTGCAACTGACCCAGCCATGATCTTTAGTCTACCTCTCTCGATCCAGGCGAGGGAGGAAATCAAAGAGATCCAGGAGGGGTTGACACAAAATCGTGTGGCCAACGACCGTTGTGACATCTGGGAATGCACGCTCGGGCACTTCTCGTCCAAGAAATTCTATAACCATTGCTACAAGCAGGTTGTGGCAGATGAGGCATTCGGATGGCTCTGGAAAGCCAAAAGCCCGATCAAATTCAAGATGTTTGGGTGGCTACTCCTAGTTGATCGTCTGAATACCAGGAATATGCTCAAACACAGACATTTTGCTGTCGCGGGGGGCAACTACACATGCATGTTCTGTCAAAACCCTCCCGAGGAAACTGTGGAACATCTGTTCTTCAATTGCCCCTTTAGCCAACACTGCTGGAGTAAAGTTGGATTGGCGTGGCCGATAGATGCCAACAGATTGGCTCTGCTGCGTGGGGGTAGGGATAACTGGAGACAACTTCTTTTCATGGATATATTTCTTTTGGCTGCTTGGAGTCTATGGATGGAGAGAAACAACCAACACTTCAGAGGGATTCAGCATTCCTTCGGAGCATGGCTGGCTAGATTCAAGCATCTCTTGGAGTTGCTAACACATAACTGCAGAGAGGAACTTCGCCCCTTCCTGTCTAATTACATTGTAAATTTGGGTCACTAGGGTTGTGGATAGCTTGCATGGCCGGGGGGGGCACAAAAACCCTTTGTAACACATATGTAACTGTTCCTTTGTGAGTAATACAAAGTCAGTGGGAGCCTCTCCCACTGTCATTCACCCTCAAAAAAAAGGAATCCAAATTGGATGTGCTTCAAAGTCAACTTGACAAGTTCAAAATGAAGGATGGTGAAGGTGTCGCTGAAATGTACTCTAGGCTTGCTCTCATCACAAATGAGATTGCCGGCTTAGGAAGTGAAGAGATGACCGACAAATGCATCATCAAGAAGATCCTAAGAGCCTTGGATGGAAATATGATACCGTGTGCACATTGATCCAAATGATGCCCAATTACAAAGATCTCAAGCCTACGGAATTCATTGGAAGAATTGTTGCTCATGAGATGTCACTCAAGGATAAGGAAGAGCTTCACAACAAGTCAAGTGGTGCTTACAAAGCCTCATGTGATACTCCCACATCTTCAAGTGAGAAACAAAACTTCAATGAAGAATTGAGCCTAATGGTAAAGAACTTCAACAAGTTCTACAAGAGTAGAAGCAAAGAAAGAAGCTCCAAGTCAAGGTCCTACAATGACAAAATATCTTCTAGTCGTGAGCGTAATTGCTACAATTGTGGAAGACCCGGACACTACTCCAATGAGTGTACGGCCCCCTACAAAAGACAAGAAGATTCTCCCAAAAGAAGAAGTAGAAGAGAAGAATCACCACCAAGAGAAAGGAGGAGTAGAGATGATCGTTATGAACGAAGACCCTCTCGGAGAAGCAAGGATCCGGAAAGAAAGGAAAAGTCATCAAGGAGCTACACAAAAAGAAGACATCAAGCTCATGTTGGTGAGTGGGTATCCGGCTCCGACTCCGACAATCACTCCGAAATAAGTTATCACTCCGACTCCGAATATACTCAAAATGAAGGTGTTGCCGGTCTAGCACTTGTGTCAACCAACTCCTATGACATATTTGACTCACCAAATGAAGGAATTGGAAGATGCTTCATGGCCAAATTAATTATGATGAAACGTCCAAAGGTAACACATCCCGAGTATGTTGATTTCAATAGTGATGAAGATGATTTGCTAGGTGATGATGATTTACTTGTTGACAACCCTAGTGATGAAAACTATGATGAAACATCAATTAATGATGCTAATCAAGATAAAACGAATGATGATGATAAGAAGGAGATCGAGCGTCTAACCAAAGAACTAAACACTCTTAAGTTAGCTCATGAAACTACCTTGGAAAATCATCGAGAACTTTTACAGACTCATGATAAGCTACGCTTTGAAAAGCTCAACCTTGAGCAAGAGCATGAGTTTTTAAAGGCAATCAATGATGATCTTCGCAAGAAAAGTTCTTCTTAAATTGCCAAGCGTTTACTCTTGTCTACTAACATGCCACAACTTAAATCTAGCAACAAGAACAAGAAAGATTCTTCATCTAGTAGTAACAACAATCATGCTAAATCCAATGTTGATGCTTCTAGTAGTTCTCTTGATTCCACTAATGATTCTCTTAGCCAAGTTACACTTGAGCAAGAAAATAGCTTATTGAAGGGAATCATATAGAAAGGTGTTTACAAGAGTCTTGTCGGAGGTAAGCAATTTGAGGAAATTGTGCGCAAGCAAGGAAGACACCGGAAGAATCAAGGTGTTGGTTTTGAACGAAAGTTCAATGCCAATGGAGTTGAGTGGGAAGAAGATCAATACCCCAAGACGAAGTTTTTTCCTCAACAAGAGAAGTATGATCCTACTTCTTTCAAAGGGACACAAGCTCAAGATGATCTTCCACCACAAGACCACAAGCAAAAAGGCAAGGATAAGCTTCAAGAGGAAATTGATGCATTTGAAGAAGCACCTAAGGCCTTGGTCAAGTGGGTTCCCAAGACTCATCAAGTTCCACTTCATCAAGTACAACTACGACTCCTAGGATTCCCATCAAGAGGGTGTGGATCCAGAAGAAGAAGAACTAGAGAGTTCTTGAGGGTGACTCCGCCAACATACTTCACTCCTATCATTTTGGCAAGGACAAGTGCAAACAACTTCCATATCTTGCACTAGTTCAAGGAACAAGGGACAAGGTAACCTAATGCTTTCACGGACATCATTTGTGTATGCATCACTCTATGTCTATGGATATCCTTGTTTGTTCCTTGTGGGACTAACCCGTGTAGGTATTGAAAGTGCAACTCACTCCAAAGGATTGCTCCAAATGATCTACATCAACATTGAGCATCTACATCTTCAACACCTACATGAAGTCATCATCGCCAAAACCCAAGGTTAGTTTATTCCCTTTAAGGGGAATATCACATCTAGGGGGAGCTTTACTCAAATCAATGAGCTAAAGCAACTCTAATGGTGTGAACACAACAATGCTTTATGTAAAAGTGGTAACCCCGCTTGTGCTTAAACGATGAGTATGACCTATGATCAAATGTTCTCATTTGACTCCTAAGTCAATATACTCATATATAGATGACCTAGTCATCGCCAATTGCTTGATAGATGCTAGAATGTTTGTGCATGCTTTGACACATATTTCATTTGCCATTTTATTGTGTGAGCATGTTGGATGCATATTTTACTCATTCGAGGACATCCATTTGTTGCTATGATTGTTTGGATCTTTCTCTTTTGCCAAATGGATGGACAAGAATGCCTAAGAACACCCTCTAGCTATCTATGCTTTTCTCGTCTCAAACTCTATTCATGCTACATCACAAAGTTTGATCAAGTCAGATTTGAACCACTCTGTGTGAGGAGCACTCGGAGATCCCGATTCGTCATAGACTTAAACCTCCAAAACCTCTTTGTGCATCTCGGTCTGACCGATTCATCCTTTTCGGTCCTACCGAGTCACCAAGTTGATCTAGGGTTTTCAATCTCGGTGCAACCGATTAGAACTTTTCAGTCACACCGAGTTGCAGTAACTGCTTGCAGTTTTGCATCTCGGTCACACCGACAGGGTCAGGTTATATATACCGCAGGGTTAAAATTTGGAAATTTCTCTGAACCCCTTCGCCCGCGCATAACCTACTCTGCCTCCTCTGGTCTCCGGATCATCCTCTCGTCGCCAGCGACCTCCCGCTGCTGGTCTCTGCCGCCGTCAACGGAAATCTTCTCCGCCATTGCCGCCGTAGCAAGTTCGTCGCCGCACTAGGGTACGGACTTGATCATTGTGCTAATCTTTACCTCCGATTCCTAGCACATTGCTTTGCCATGTTTCTTGCCATAATTGAAATCATCCTGTCCAGTGAAAACGTCCCGTAGATTAGTTTTGATTTGAAAATTTAGGGTTAGGTCTCCGCCGAATTCATCTCGGACCGACCGAGTTGTAGAAATTGGTCTCACCGATTTTGGCTTAGGCCAGAGCACACGCATTTTCGGTCCTACCGAAAATTCCAAATCGGTGTGACCGAGTTCGATTCTCTGTGAAACCCTAGCAGTCTCGGTACCACCGAACTGTGACTCGGTCTGACCGAGTTCACTAGTTCAGGTTCCAAAAGCTGCTTCGGTATCACCGAGTTTACAAATCGGTAGATCTGAAATGCTTTCTGTGAAGAACTAAAACTAAGTTTTTAAGTCATCTGTTTTGCAAAAACTCCTGTACTTTGTGATGCTCATCTACTCTACCTCATCTATAACCTATTCACAGGGTATGCTGGCAGTTTGCTTGCAAGATGTCTGACCAAAGTGACAGCCCGAACAAGTTAGAGGAACAGGTTCAGTTGAGTGAGGGCACTAGTCCCTCTAGCAGCTATGATGAAGGCAGCAGGAGCACTCCGAGCAATCTGCCAAAGGCTGCTACCAGAACAAGGAAGACGAGAACTTCTGACTCTGAAGATGAAGACTATGTGGCTGTTGAAGATGAAGCCACTTCCAAGAAGAAAGCGATGAAGAAAGAATATGGCACAACTGCTGCAACAAAACCTGGTCTGAAAACTAAAATGTCAGCAAGAAGATAGCCCATGTCTAAGCCAAGGAAAGTTGCCACAGGTGAAACTATGAAGTTCACTATTGAGTCTGAAGAAGAGGCAGCTGGAGAAGATAAGAAGAAGAAGAGGTCCAGAACCACTACTGCCAGAGTTCTTGGCAAGCCCTCAATGAGGAAAGATTCTGAAGAAGAGGAAGAGGAAGAGGATGCAGCACCAGCACCCAAAGCTCAAAAGCTCATGGGAGATGCAATCAGATCAGGGGCTGCTCCATCTAAGCCCAAAACTGGTCCTAAGACTGCTGCTCCAGCTCCAAAGCCAAAACCCAAGAGGAGCACCAGGAACATCCCTGCTGAGGAGAAAAACAAGGCCCCAGTGCCTCAGGCTGCTAAAGAAGAAGAAGATGACGATTCTGTTATTTTGAGGAAGCTGAAGCCAAAGATCCCTAATCACAATGATGCACACCCAGTTGTAGAGAACATGAAAATCAGGAAGGATTCAGGATTAAGGCTATGGAGAGAGTCTGATCCATATGCCACTAGGAGAAGGACTGCTGTGGACTACAGATTCCACACTAAGTTACAACAGGACTTCTATGAGACTGTTTTACTTGACAAGAAGTCCATAGTGTGTGACATGAGATGGGTTGATTGGAAATTCATCAAGGAGAATGAGGATCACTTCCCTGGTGTATATGACAACTTCAAGGCATGTGGAGTTGATGAGTTTGTGGCTCAGAAGTTCACCAAGTGGAATGATGAGCTCATTATGCAATTCTACTCCACTGCACACTTCTATCCAGATGGAAGGATTGTGTGGATGTCTGAGCGTACTAGGTACCAGTCTACTATTGAAGAATGGGCAAAACTCATAAATGCTCCTGAGGAACATGAGGATGACTTGGATGTCTACACCAAGAAGAAGAAAGACCACAACTCAATGGCAAATATGTAAAAAGAGATCCCTGATGATGCTTTGGACACACATAAGTTTGGATCTGTACACTATTTGTTGTCTGGTCTGCCTACAATCAATTGGATTCTGAGGCACACACTTCTTCCCAAGTCAGGTGATCACAAGATGATCAGAGGACATGCTATCAACTTGCTGCACATATTTGATGTCCCACAGAAGTTCAAGGTTATGAACCTGATTGTGGAAACAATCAAGAGGGCTGCAGCTGATCAGAAGAGAAGTTGTGGATATGCCCCACACATCCAGGATCTCATTAACTCGAAGATGGGCAAGGGCAAGTACATCTTGGACAAAGAGCATCTTCCCATCTATCCTGAATTTGAGGACAACACAGTAGTCATGACTGAGAATGAACCATCATCTGTGCAAGCACAAGAGAAGAAAGCCAAAGCTAAAGCTGAGAAGGCTGCAAAGATGCCAACTATGGAAAAGGCATCTCAGGTATTCTTGAAGAGCAAGCAAGACCAGCTTGGATATCTGATCCAATCCACTCTGAGGATTGAGCAGGGCCTGGCCACCCTGACCAAGAACCAGGAGAGCTTGGAAAGGATCGTTGAGACAAAATTCTATGACCTTGATGTCAAGATCACAGAGATCCAAACTGCAGTTGAGCAACTTCAGGAGGAATCAAAGGAGAAGAAGGGCAAGTCTACCACAAATGCATTTGCTAGAGTGCCTAGAGGACAGAGATCTGCTGCGGTGCCCGTGACAGACACTAGAGCTATAGCATCAGCACCAGCAGCTACAGCTCCAGTTCCAACTCCAGCGGCTACTCCACCAGCTCCAGCCACTTCATCAGAAGCTTTCGTCCTTGGCGTTCTCTCAACACCACCTCCCGAAGATCAAGCCTGAGAGTCGTTTAGCACTATGCATTTTTGAACTTTTTGGTAACTTGTTGCCAAAGGGGAGAAAAATGTATAGATCATAGGCTTCGAGAGAGAGTGTGTTGGTTTTTATCTCTCTTTGCAATCTTTTTGGTTTGTTTGAAACTTTAATGTGTGCTTGTGTGATACTACTTTATGTCCTTGTGAGATACTTATTTGGTCAAGTGTTTGATCATATGCTACCCTTAATGCTTGTTGGTTAATGCTATCTTTCATATCCTATTATGATCATTCACTTTGCTTGGTGATGAGTGCATGCTTTTAATCTCTATCAATTTGAGCGCTCCACCAAGATGTATGTGACATGGAAGAGTAACCCATGATCCTAATCGATTGTGCATTTGCATTCAAAAGCAAATCTTAAATAATGCACAAATTTAGGGGGAGCTCTTGCTTATCACATACTTCTCAAAGCGACGATGTTTTTCAATCTTATTTATCATTTGTCGAAGCTTTGATCTATATGTTGTCATAAATTACCAAAAAGGGGGGATTGAAAGTGCAACTATCCCTGGGTGGTTTTGGTAATTCCTAACAACATATAGCTCATTGAGCTAATGCTATTCCAAGATAAATATTTCAGGAAAGCTCAATGTTTTGGCATGGCATGGATTAGAAAGTGGACCCTTCAAAATGCTAAGGTAAAAGGATTGGCTCAAGCTCAAAGCACAAGACTCTACATTCTCTATTTCAGTGATCCAAGATCACATTGAGTCAATAGGAAAAGCCAATACTATTAAGAAGGGATGAGGTGTTGCTTAATGAGGATCTTGCTCAAAATGCTCAGTGATATGCTCCAAAACCCTCCACTACTTTCTCATATCCACATATGTCCTAAACCAAAAAGTCCAACTCGGCCCCACCGATTATGTCCATCCGGAGCCACCGAGTTCAGTTGACATAGCCACTGCCAGAAACCCTAATCAATTCAGTCTCACTGATAGGGATCTCGGGCTCATCGAGATGGGATTGGAAATTCTTTGTTTCCCTTCGTAATGTTTCGGTCAAACCGAGATGAGCGATCGGTCCCACCGAGATTGCAGTGCAAACTCTCTATTTCCTCTTCGTAACCTTTCGGTCCAACCGAGATGAGCGAATCGGTCCCATCGAGTTTGCCTGACCAACTCTCTGTTTGGCAATTACCAAAATCGGTCTCACCGAGTTTGTGTAATCGGTCTCACTGAGATTACGTTATGCCCTAACCCTAATGACATCGGTCCCATCGAGTTGACATGTCGGTCCCACCGAGAATCCTAACGTTCACATTTTGAACTAAATCGGTCCGACCGAGTTCTCTGAATCGGTCCCACCGAGTTTGGTGATTTGTGTGTAATGGTTAGATTTTGTGTGGAGGCTATATATACCCCTCCACCCACTCTTCATTCGTGGAGAAAGCCATCAGAACATGCCTACACATCCAATACGTATTTTCTGAGAGAGAACCACATACACTTGTGTTGAGGTCAAGATATTCCATTCCAACCACATAAATCTTGATCTCTAGACTTCCACAAGTTGCTTTCCACTCAAATCTTCTTTCTACCAAATCCTTCGTGGGCGACGTCCATGGTGGGATAGACAAGGTTGCTTCTTCGTGGACCCTTTGTGGGTGGAGCCCTCCGTGGACTCGCGCAACCGTTACCCTTCGTGGGTTGAAGTCTCCATCAACGTGGATGTACGATAGCACCACCTATCGGAACCACGGATAAAAAATCTCCGTGTCAACATTGCGTTTGCTCCCTCAATCTCATCCCTTTACCTTCATGTGCAATTGTTTTACATTCCGCTGCTATACTCTTAGAATTGCATGTGTAGGTTGATTGCTTGACTTGTGATAAGTTACTAAAATCTGCCAAGAACTAAAATTGGGAAAAGGCTAGATTTTTATTTGGTCAAGTAGTCTAATCACCCTACATCTAGACATACGTTCGATCCTACATCTTGTAATACTCATATTCATCAAGATCAATCAAGCAGGAAGTAGGGTATTACCTCCATAGAGAGGGTCCGAACCTGGGTAAACATCGTGTTCCCTGTCTGCTACTACCATCAACCTTAGACGCACAGTTCGGGACCCCCTACCCAAGATCCGTCGGTTTTGACACCGACACCCATATTATGGGAGCATGGAAATCTTCGTATCACCTGTAATTTTCAAGACGCTTGACGTGCGAACACGAAGATGCATGAAGCCATTTAATTGAGCGTCTAGTAGACATGACATCTAATTGGGCCCCCATAGTACTATGCATGAATGCATTTATCCATCGGGCAAGCCACTACCCTGCCATTCGCACGCCCCACTTAGCAGTTTTACTATCAGAAAACCGCTACCAGTTCGCTCCTACTTGTCCCCGGCCGCCCTCTAATATTACGGCAGTTCGCTCCTAGTTGTCCCGTCCTTTCACATTATAGCAGTTCCACTAATCCTAACCCTCCTCCCAAATCCATGGCGTCCCAAATCTCCATGATCGGCGGTGAGTACAAGGTTAGAACTATCACCGGCGATGAGTTCGACGTCATCTACACCCGTTCTTCCACGACGGTGAAAGGGTGCCTTACTCGCTTCAGACACATGTTCGAAAAGTCAAAGGGTGATGAGTGGGTCGCTGGGCTAGATGTTGAGTACACCACAGTCCTGGGAAAAGAGAAGAATCTAAAGGAGGAAGAGAAGAAGAAGCCCACCGTGATCCAGGTTTGCGTGCATGACTTGTGCTTGGCCTACCACATATGCCATGCCGACGTTGAGTGCGAGGATTTTAAGAACTTCCTCGGGGGCAGCAAAGTCAAATTCGTTTCTGTAGACTTTACGAACGGCCAAGAAGTCCTGGGTCGGATAGGCCTCGTCGTAGGCGAGCCCTTCGACCTCTAGAGGAATGTGCTAGTGTCCTCCCGTCAGCCTTCAATGCTAACCCTGGCAGCAGCCATGGTTGATCCTTCATACGGTAAACTGACGAAACTCCGCCCAAGTTTCATCGTGCATGGCAGTGGAATGTACTAGATAGGGACCACATCAATTACGCTGTAATGGATGCCTACCTTTGTTTCAATATCTACAAGGGTTGGATGAAGAGCGAGAGCCAAGTGTGCGGTTCAAGCAAAGAAGTATTGGCCAAGAGGAAGAGGGACAAGGACGAAGTCGAGCACGTGGACGAGGAGTCCGAGTAAGGTGGCAGTTTCATTACACATGGTGCTTGTAATGCAGTGTCTATCGGATTAGTTGCTTAGTTTAATTTAAGGGTGCTTAGTTTTATTTGAGGGGTGTGTTGTGCTGAGCCCCGAGCAGAACTATGTTATGTTCCTTCTTGTTACTTTAACTCTTCAGTACGTACATACTAGCATTTCTTATAGTTCATCTTGTAGTTGGTAGTACTACCACTCGTTTCTTCACATTATATACGTACAATATATCTGGCCAACATCATATAGTCAGCTGTTTAGTTGTCAAAGAATTTCAGGGTGCTTAGTTTTATATGAGGGGTGTGTTGTGCTGGACACCATTATTGTGACTCAAATCTCTTTTGCCATGTTATAATGACATAAATACCTATGGACCAACATGCCAACTCTCCCTCTATCTCACTACAGTACAATAAAGTGTGGGGCCTACTTGATCCCAACAGCGTTCTTATTTCCTGTAAAATTATTCGCTTGGTTACTCCTGACAAGCGGGGCCACACTTACAATTGTGAGATAGGGAGAATTGACATGTGGTTCTAGGCTTATTTTTGTCATATAACATGGTCAACGGGTTTGACGTGAAAATAACAATGTCTAATGGCATTTTGAGCAAACATCTAACGGAATGGCGCGATGGCATTTTTGAGATATCTAATTGCATTTTTGAGCAAGCATCTCATGAATCGACGACATTTTTGAGTAGTTGTAACTTCTAATGGCAAAACTGAGTAGTGAGACACAACTAGTGGCATAAATAATAAAAACCCAAGAATTAAATAGGTATGCTAATTTCTTTAATAGAATTTAGCACCCCATCTAAGCACGTACAAGCTTTTTTAATAGTAATATATGCATAATTTGGCGACGAGCGCTCTCTATATGTACCGCCTTTTTTCTTTAATTTCATCTTGTTAGTTTTGCTCCATGGCGCAACCCATCGATACTACTACTATACAAAAGTATGCATTTAAAAGACTAGAGGGCGGGGCAGTCTCGCTTGATCGGTTTCACGAGAGGTGAGGGCCATTGTGATTTGACGGCTCATTACTGCTAGAAGGCGGGGCCTTGTGATTGGACTGCTCGTATAAATGTTGTCGACGACTTGAGTAGGAGCAAAGAACCGTGCGGTATACTCAAGTTTTCCACTAGAGTACTAGTACGACGAAGGAGCACGAAATACGGCAGCCAGTGCGATATGGTGAAAAAATGATCTAATTTGCTAGTCATCAATCCCATGGTGCCGCTCATCGTTAGCATTGTTCTATTCATGCCACGCAGAGAACGTGACACATGCGGCGAAACACCCGAAGCAAAAGAAGAAACACAGGAGCAAAAGAAGAAGGAAGATTACCCCCCCCCCCCACCACCAAAAAAAAGAAGGAAGACGCACACACAAGTCTGGGGCGCTGCTCTCTACTACATGAAGGGTTGCTGGCCGCGGAGGCGTAATTGCTTCTTCATCGCCTCCACGACCTCCATCTCCTCGCGCATCGCCTCCACCATCTTCTTCATTCTATCCATGAAGCGAGATTTCTCGACGCGAGCCTTCATCATCTATTCCACGGCCACATCACGTACCTTGACAACAGCCGGGTGCTCGATGCGGAGCTTCGCCAACTCCTCCTTCTATTCCATGATGAGGGCCTGCAACATCTTCATCGAGGAACTACTCTTCTCATGCAGCTTCTTCCAGTCAGTGTTCTCCTCCTTCAGCAGGTCGAGTTTGTGGCGGAGCTTCACCTTGTGCTCATGAAGTTGCAGGATTTCGCCGATCTCCTTCTTATCCGAGGCAATGCTCTTCTTCAGCAGCATCACCAAGCCGGCGGTCAACTCCCCCTGCTCATTGAGCTCAGCAGGCATGTCGTCGAGGCTCTCCTTTAGTAGCTCCACCAAGCCGTCGATGAACTCCTCCTGCTTACTGAGCTGATCGGGAATGTCGTCGAGGGATAACGACTCCAGCGCCGCCAGCTTGACATGTTCGCCTCTGCGGCTAGGGCGCTCCTGGGAGCCCTCACCTCTGCGGCTAGGGCACTCCTGGGAGCCCTCACTTGCCCGTGAGAGATCTTTCGAGGTCTCTGCCAGCCGGCGAGCCCACTCTTTTTTTCCGCGGCCTTGGTTGTTGCTCCCTTATTACGAGTAGTTCTCGACCTAGAGCTTTGCACACCGGCCATGGCAAGGACAGACGAACAAGAAAGACTTATGAGTGTAGCGACCCGACCCGAATGGATCAGGTCTCTGTGCTTAAGTGTCATCCCTGGATCGGTATGCTGACACACACAGTACTCGAGGATTTATAACAGAGGTAAATCACATGTATAAAATAACGTAAATACCATTACCTCAATCCAAATAGCGGAAGTAACAAGGTTGTGGATTCCCATCAACACCAACGGCAAAGTTGAGTGTAGAAATCATAACCCTAACGAATCACTTACTCGTCGTAAGATATCCTGCAACATGAAACGTTGCAGCCCGAAAACGGGTCAGTACATTGAATGTACTGGCAAATTCACACCATAGAGAAATGATGAACAAAGGCTATCACTACATGCATATATGGCTGGTGGAAAAGCTCTATGGTTATAATGTTTTTGCGAAAAGCCAATTTTTCCCTACTTCAAAGGAATAAATTTTATTTAACTATCATGGTGGTTGTGAAACATTGAGATGGTTGACAGCATCTCAATCCCAATTAAGTATCATCATTAACCCAACAAGATTAATTAAAGTAACATGATGAGATCAACGGGATAATCCAAGAACTAGATACTCAAGATGTCCATAACCGGGGACACGGCTAACCATGATTAGTTTGTACACTCTGTAGAGGTTTGCGCACTTTTCCCCACAAGACTCGATCGCCTCCGCTTGATTCTCGCACTGCATGATGTTTGAGAAACGGATGACCGAGACATAGCCTTTCAGAAACAATCACTCTTTACTCTGGATGGACCGGTACACCTACTTTCCCCTACATCTGCTAGCCCACCTCTTCAAGAGATCCTGTAACCTACTCAACTATGCTAGAGCCCATAATAGCTTGTGGCTGCACACAGAAGTTTCTAGCATGAATAATCTTATGATCCCTTTGAGCCTGGGTGGCGGACCTTATACATACAGGCACACTGGGTTCTCCAGGTGGCTCAATCCACCCAGATGTGAGTTTAGTTGCCACCTTAAGTTGAACCATTAATAAACAACTCACATCTGTCATGAATATCACTCAAACCCAATCCACGTCTACGAGCATAGCATGGCAATATAATAGCAACGTAGAAGTAACTCCCAAGGTTTGATAAGAAACAGGTAATAGGTACTACCTCAACTACTTCCCAATACCCATAGTTTAATTAGATCCTAATCATGCAATGTGTTTGAGGAAAACAGATCTAATGCAATAAAAACTGGGTATGAACGGGGTATGATCAAAGTGTGAACTTGCCTGCACTGTTGATGAAGATGATTCGCACTCAATACTCTGGATAGATCTACTCATCACACTCCGGTCAATCTATCGAGAGCAAGCAATAGTAACCACACATAAGCAATCACTCAAAAGATCGAGAAGAACGAAGAAGACACTTCGTAAAAACATCAAAACCAAGCGAATAACTCTTGCAACATAAAACAATTTCCAACAGTACCAAAATTATGTGAATTTGGCCTTATCAGAAAGTTTAGGTCAAGAGCTTCGGTTTGCAAAAAGAATCAACTCAAACGGAGTTACGGGACTCAAGTTATGAACAAAAGAAGTTTGAAAATAAATCTGTTTGAATTAAAATTTTAAAACTTTCAAAAACATGTTTAAGTTGCTTTACTGGATAGAGGGGATCATAATGAAGACGTGGGCGTTGGTTTCGTTGGATTTGGGCAAACGAGTAAAACGTTATGAGCGTTTGAAAACCAGGGGCTATTCTGTAAGAAAAACAAATTGCTACTAGGTCCCTGGCCGAAAATAACAGAAAAAGAAAAAACTAAATAGTGAACACTCGTTTATAAGACCTAACAGTGGACGTTCGTTGTTTAATAAAACCCAAAAAAACAGATCTAGTCTAGTTTTTTTTTTAGAAAAACCGAACAAAAGAAAAAAACCGAGAAAACCGGGCGGCGGTTATACCGGTTTGCGGCGGTCCGGCGCC
>NC_057811.1:168456294-168463360 GCF_018294505.1 Triticum aestivum | reverse complement strand
CTTCGCGACGAGGGGCGAGGGCGGCGCGGGGCAGTGGAGGCAGCAGCGCGGGCGGCGCGGCGAGGGGAGGCGGCGGCGTCGATCTATGGCGGCGCGGCGAGGAGAGAGGAGAGAGAGAGGGCCCGGGGCTGCGGGATTTATAGGAGGAGGGGGAGGCGGTGGCGTGGAGGAGGGGCCAAGCGCGAGGAGGCCGGGGCGGACACGGCGTCGCCGGCGAGCCGTGCGGGCGGCGGACTCCGCTCGGGGTCGGGGACGAGCTGCGCGCTGGGCTAGGCCTGGCTGGGGAGCTGGGCCGGCCCAGTCGGCGGGAGGTTTTTTTTTAACTCCGACAAACAAAATAAAAACAAATAAAAGTAAAAATATTATATAGGCATATAATATATCAAAATTTTCAGAAAAAGATTTCCTACAACGTGGACACTTTTGTAAAGTCAAATAAAATTCACACAAATTTTAATAAATCAAACAGTGCTGCTGCCTTATTAAAATCCAATAAAAATCATTTTAAAAATACCAAAATGATTTCAAATTTATTTTTCTCCAATTTTCTGATGTAGGGAATCATGTTACCCTATTTTCTGTATATTTTATTTTTGGAGAAAAATAATTTGAATAAAACTCAAATGACTCCAATATTGAAAAATAATTGCAACGGGACTTTGAATAAATCCTTTGAAACTCCCAACTCATATTTCATTTGTTTTGAAGAAGTCATTTTATCTTCTCTCGTGAAAATCATTGAGTTGCATAAAGTTTCAGAAATGAAAAATATTTTCAAATAAAATTCAAATATTTTCAACACCCCTTGTCATTTAAATAAATGGAAGAAGTCATGTCATCTTCTCTCCAGGGTTTTGGGGTGAAAAGAATCTGAATTCATGGAGATCATACAAGCAAAATGAAAGTTTGGGAAAGTCCTTTTATTCCCTCTCATTTAACTTTCAAAAGATTTCGAATTCCACTCAATTTCAGTCAATCAATCAAACAATCAATCCAATCTATCTGTTTATTATAACATTCCAAAATTTAGAATTTTGGGATGTTACAAACCTACCACCCTTAAAATGAATCTCGTCCTCGAGATTCGGAGAGGCTAGAAAGAAATAGGTTAGGGTTTGGGGGTCTCCTCAAAATCCATCGATCAACTCAGGGGTCTGGGGTGCTACCACCCTTAGAAACATGGTTACGGTTCCATAAAAGCTCATATACTCCATCCTTATTCTTGACAATGTCGGTCTTCTCAAATTTTCGGAAAATTCCTCCTCTGGCTCTTCCGGTGGTGGCATAACCTTTTCCTCAATTCTTTTGTATCCTTTCATCTTGGTATGGTTCTTCCATGATTGGGTCTTCTTAGCTGACGGGTCTGGCGCCAAAACTAAACAACTATCGATATCTCATGGTGGTCAACAATTTACGGTTTCTCCTGCAGGAAATGGGTCTGGTTGATCCTCACCGTATAACCTACGATTGGCAAGAGCTGCCTTGTACAAGGGAAACATTCTTATACCATTCTAAGGTTCAAACAAGGTTTTGATCGACTTCCCTCTACTATAGGTAAGTCACTCAGATTTACCATCCCGTATAGCAAAGCGAATAATAAGAGTAAGTCGGTATGGTGATCAATCCATCCCGCACCCAAATCATTACCTTGTACATGGTTTAGCGAATCTCGCATTCTAACACTCGGTCATCCTTGCAAGCATTGCAGAATTTCTCTTGTCGACGAACCAAGTTCGGATAAATCCATGGATTCTGCAAGCCAAACAAACATCTATCGTTCCTTCATAACTCTCAGGTTTTGCGTAACTCCTATAAGATCGTCTGTCGATAAAATCGTAACTTCTTCCAGGGTTTTTCCTTCAGCAAGAATGTGCTTGCTTCTTGGCAAGTCCTGGGGCCTGTGGGTTATGGCCCATCTCATCACTTGTAAACTTTGAACTCATCATCAGGCAACTGATCCTTAATCCAACAACCAACTTCCTGGTATTCTTAAACCCATCCAATTGTACTGTCTTCCTTCCTTCTATTGGCACCAAATTAAGACATGATTATTCAGACTCACCATGGAATTCTATTGATCCATATTTCCAACATCATACCTCCTTTATATCCAATAGTACTCTCCATCCTCGTGGGATATCCCACATACCGAGATAAAACTTATATTTATGAAATCCATACTCCACTTCATGGAACATCATTATCCTTTCCAGGGTCAAGCGTCCTTACAGGGGAATATTGGCCATCTGTGCATGGCACTTCTTCAGCCGGGAACGTGAAACACATTATGAACTCCTGACAGTCCTTCGGGTGACTCCAACTTGTTGGCCACTTGTCCCATACGCTCCAAAACTCGGTATGGTCCTACAAATCTCGGGGTTAACTTTCCCTTAACTCCAAATAGTTTAACTCCTCGCAGAGGGAACACACGAAGACATGCTCTGTCTCCAATTTCATAGACTACCTCCTTTACATCCAATAATACTCCATACCCTCATATTCTTGGGTATCCAACATATCGAGATAAAACTCATACTTATTTTGCTCGAAATCCACTTCGTGGAATATCATTACCTTTTTCCAAGGGTCAAGTTTCCTCACACGGTACTACCACCCTTAAAATGCACAATCTTCCATAGACCATATTTCTCATATCCTCGAAAATGGTCAAAATCTTTCTTCATAGAGTAACAACTCATAAAATCCAAATCAATACCAATGATGCTAACTTTATTGATTCTCAAATTATTACAATCTCCTGCATTCCATTACATGCATCAAT
Organism: Triticum aestivum; assembly: GCF_018294505.1. Classification (NCBI taxonomy): domain Eukaryota; kingdom Viridiplantae; phylum Streptophyta; class Magnoliopsida; order Poales; family Poaceae; genus Triticum; species Triticum aestivum. Next base: position 168,460,578 of record NC_057811.1, on the reverse strand, counting down.
CCGACACCTCACTAGTAAAAGAAATGTCCACACTACTACTACTATATTTCTCGTTGCACTCAACTATTTATCACAAGTCTCCGTCTCCTTGGGGAATTCTCTGGCAAAGTGCCCTACTTCATCACAACGGAAACATATTACTTCTGACATATCTTGAGGTTTCCTTGTGATTATATAGCCTCCTGGGGTCCTCATCTTCCCTTTTGGGCAATCACTGAAGTAATGTCCTGAATTTTTGCACCTGAAACATGTGATATGACTCAGGTCTCTCTTTGTAGAAATTGAGTTGTTCCTGAGATCCAATCTACTTCTCTTCCTGGACTTTTCCGTTCCAATCAGGGCTTCTATTTCCTGTGGGTCATACTCTACTTCCTCTGTCGGGAATTCTACTAAATCCCCATTCAGACAATTTTGGGAGATGTGTCCTTCTTCTCCGCATGAATAGCATGACTTGGTGTAGGGTTTAATTGGTTCTTCTTTGGATGTGTCCTCCACCTCTTCCTTCATCATAGATTCCTCTAAAATTCCCATGAGGGCTCTTTTCATTGCTTCTTTCTTCTGCTGGACGGTCCTTTGTACCATGGGGTAGATGTGACACTGAGCAGGGTAGTGGGTAGTCCCTTCACACAAGAAACAAGTGATCTGCCGAGTTGGGCATTCTTCAGCTGGGTGACTTCCTTCACAATTAGGGCATTCATCCTTGTGTTCCTTATGGTTGTGGCCTATTTCTCCACAAGGCTTGTATGCACAAGGTTTCTTCATATCCTTTCCATAAGGCTTCAATTTCTGGGACACAAGACGAGATCTTTGTAGAGTCCACTTAAATTCTTTCCAAGTGGTTACTACTTGCCATCCATTGATGGTTTGGTACATCCTCCACCAAGTAGTAGCACCTCTTTCAAAACATTGAAGAGCATGCCGGGTCATATCCTTTCCGACTATAGGGTTATTCTTCATGTGATCCTCCATGTTCTGAATCCATCGGTCCGTCTCCAATTGACTCATCGGTCCAGAAAATACAAGCTCATCTCCATTCATCCTCTATTGGGTCCAAGGGTTTGGGGTGAGATAAGAGAGATAGAGAGGGATACACACAATACAAACAATAGTTTTGAAAAGACAGAATTTTATTGTGGCTGTCGGAAAAACAACAAACAAATGACAGCTCACAAACGTCGCATCTAACACAAGTATATAACAGGGGTTTGGTCTTCTAAAGGTCAATAAATCTTCAACGTCGCCAAACTCTTCAAGTCTTGGTCATGTCTCCAATGGCTTCTTCCAATCATGCTTGTCCTTCTTAAGTTCTTTTGCCAGATCATCTCTGTTGACTCAAAGTCTCTCGTGACATCCTTGAATATTCTGGGGTTGCATCCCAAACTTCTGGGTTTCAACATCCTTGACATGAACCATGATCCTACTGTCCTTCAGTTCCTGACGAGTCTTTGATGTCTCGAGGTTTTGCTCCTCCATCATGGCTACTTTCAACTTCTGGGTTCTGAGTTCTTCACGAAACACTTCTTGTCGAATACTGCTTCCTGAAGGTTCATCCTAATCTTCTTGATGTAATACTCCAGATCCTGGTGATACACCGGCTAAGGTTAAAACTTCATCTTTTGCTGATAGGTGCTCCATCAGCCTTCTACCATCCAATCCTTCCATCCATATGCATACTTAACTCAACATGGTGACAATATGATAAGCGGGCGATAACATCATGGGTATCCGTGTTTCTGCTCTTGTCATTACCATGAGCTATCATTCCATAGTTGATATCTCCTGCCTTGGGGTTTCCTTGACAAAACTTTGAGTTTCTAACTCTCCATGTTTCGGATCTTTCTCCGATACACCTTGCTCTCAAGTATTGACAGCTTCCATAGTCTGCCAAGTTCCATAAGGGTAACCTTCCTAGGTCATACATATCTGGCAATTCTTCAGAGCCTTCAAATTCTCCCAGTCTTCGGAGTCTTCAACCGTTGTAGTTTCCATTATCATAATGCATGGTAAAATCCTCTTCATTCCAAAATGGTCTTAGTTGTCCGATATCTTGTACTTCTTGAAGTGGTCTCATCCGTCGAATCTTCGAATGGTCAAAAGGGGAAAGGGGTATGGTCTCACTAAAAGGGAATATTTGAATAAGCTCAGAAGAGGAGAGAGGTAAAAGATTCTTTTGAAAAGGAAAGTTTTAGAGAAAATCCTTCCTATGGGATTGCCAGTTTCTAGGGTCACATCCTACAGTCAACATGTGCTCTGATACCATCTTGTAGCGACCCGACCCGAATGGATCAGGTCTCTGTGCTTAAGTGTCATCCCTGGATCGGTATGCTGACACACACAGTACTCGAGGATTTATAACAGAGGTAAATCACATGTATAAAATAACGTAAATACCATTACCTCAATCCAAATAGCGGAAGTAACAAGGTTGTGGATTCCCATCAACACCAACGGCAAAGTTGAGTGTAGAAATCATAACCCTAACGAATCACTTACTCGTCGTAAGATATCCTGCAACATGAAACGTTGCAGCCCGAAAACGGGTCAGTACATTGAATGTACTGGCAAATTCACACCATAGAGAAATGATGAACAAAGGCTATCACTACATGCATATATGGCTGGTGGAAAAGCTCTATGGTTATAATGTTTTTGCGAAAAGCCAATTTTTCCCTACTTCAAAGGAATAAATTTTATTTAACTATCATGGTGGTTGTGAAACATTGAGATGGTTGACAGCATCTCAATCCCAATTAAGTATCATCATTAACCCAACAAGATTAATTAAAGTAACATGATGAGATCAACGGGATAATCCAAGAACTAGATACTCAAGATGTCCATAACCGGGGACACGGCTAACCATGATTAGTTTGTACACTCTGCAGAGGTTTGCGCACTTTTCCCCACAAGACTCGATCGCCTCCGCTTGATTCTCGCACTGCACGATGTTTGAGAAACGGATGACCGAGACACAGCCTTTCAGAAACAATCACTCTTTACTCTGGATGGACCGGTACACCTACTTTCCCCTACATCTGCTAGCCCACCTCTTCAAGAGATCCTGTAACCTACTCAACTATGCTAGAGCCCATAATAGCTTGTGGCTGCACACGGAAGTTTCTAGCATGAATAATCTTATGATCCCTTTGAGCCTAGGTGGCGGACCTTATACATACAGGCAACACTGGGTTCTCCAGGTGCCTCAATCCACCCAGATGTGAGTTTAGTTGCCACCTTAAGTTGAACCATTAATAAACAACTCACATCTGTCATGAATATCACTCAAACCCAATCCACGTCTACGAGCATAGCATGGCAATATAATAGCAACGTAGAAGTAACTCCCAAGGGTTTGATAAGAAACAGGTAATAGGTACTACCTCAACTACTTCCCAATACCCATAGTTTAATTAGATCCTAATCATGCAATGTGTTTGAGGAAAACAGATCTAATGCAATAAAAACTGGGTATGAACGGGGTATGATCAAAGTGTGAACTTGCCTGCACTGTTGATGAAGATGATTCGCACTCAATACTCTGGATAGATCTACTCGTCACACTCCGGTCAATCTATCGAGAGCAAGCAATAGTAACCACACATAAGCAATCACTCAAAAGATCGAGAAGAACGAAGAAGACACTTCGTAAAAACATCAAAACCAAGCGAATAACTCTTGCAACATAAAACAATTTCCAACAGTACCAAAATTATGTGAATTTGGCCTTATCAGAAAGTTTAGGTCAAGAGCTTCGGTTTGCAAAAAGAATCAACTCAAACGGAGTTACGGGACTCAAGTTATGAAAAAAAGAAGTTTGAAAATAAATCTGTTTGAATTAAAATTTTAAAACTTTCAAAAACATGTTTAAGTTGCTTTACTGGATAGAGGGGATCATAACGAAGACGTGGGCGTTGGTTTCGTTGGATTTGGGCAAACGAGTAAAAAGTTATAAGCGTTTGAAAACCAGGGGCTATTCTGTAAGAAAAACAAATTGCTACTAGGTCCCTGGCCGAAAATAACAGAAAAAGAAAAAACTAAATAGTGAACGCTCGTTTATAAGACCTAAACAGTGGACGTTCGTTGTTTAATAAAACCCAAAAAAAAGATCTAGTCTAGTTTTTTTTAGAAAAACCGAACAAAAGAAAAAAAACCGAGAAAACCGGGCGGCGGTTATACCGGTTTGCGGCGGTACGGCGCCGGCGGGGAAACTCCGGCGAGGCGGGGGCAGTGGCGACGGCGAGCTCCGGCGCGGCGGCTCGGCTTCGCGACGAGGGGCGAGGGCGG
>NC_057811.1:168417155-168456014 GCF_018294505.1 Triticum aestivum | reverse complement strand
GGCGAGGAGAGAGGAGAGAGAGAGGACCCGGGGGTGCGGGATTTATAGGAGGAGGGGGAAGGCGGTGGCGTGGAGGAGGGGCCAAGCGCGAGGAGGCCGGGGCGGACACGGCGTCGCCGGCGAGCCGTGCGGGCGGCGGACTCCGCTCGGGGCCGGGGACGAGCTACGCGCTGGGCTGGGCCTGGCTGGGGAGCTGGGCCGGCCTAGTCAGCGGGAGGGTTTTTTTTTAAACTCTGACAAACAAAATAAAAACAAATAAAAGTAAAAATATTATATAGGCATATAATATATCAAAATTTTTAGAAAAAGATTTCCTACAACGTGGACATTTTTGTAAAGTCAAATAAAATTCACACAAATTTTAATAAATCAAACAGTGCTGCTGCCTTATTAAAATCCAATAAAAATCATTTTAAAAATACCAAAATGATTTCAAATTTATTTTTCTCCAATTTTCTGATGTAGGGAATCATGTTACCCTATTTTCTGTATATTTTATTTTTGGAGAAAAATAATTTGAATAAAACTCAAATGACTCCAATATTGAAAAATAATTGCAACGGGACTTTGAATAAATCCTTTGAAACTCCCAACTCATATTTCATTTGTTTTGAAGAAGTCATTTTATCTTCTCTCGTGAAAATCATTGAGTTGCATAAAGTTTCAGAAATGAAAAATATTTTCAAATAAAATTCAAATATTTTCAACACCCCTTGTCATTTAAATAAATGGAAGAAGTCATGTCATCTTCTCTCGAGGGTTTTGGGGTGAAAAGAATCTGAATTCATGGAGATCATAAAAGCAAAATGAAAGTTTGGGAAAGTCCTTTTATTCCCTCTCATTTAACTTTCAAAAGATTTCGAATTCCACTCAATTTCAGTCAATCAATCAAACAATCAATCCAATCTATCTGTTTATTATAACATTCCAAAATTTAGAATTTTGGGATGTTACAATGAGGAGGAAGAGGTAGAGTGATTTTCGGCTAGGTACTAGTTCCCCTTTTTATAACCTAGTACTAGCACTAGTACTAAAACCTGCATAGTGGGAACACGTTCAGGTTTGATAGTACTAGGTGTGAGTAGGTTTGCACTTAATTATACTACACACTTTGGAATGTGATGGGAACAAGCTAAAGATTAATTTATGGTTTTGGTTTCGAGGCCCGAAATGGCTCCCGATGAGTTTCCTGGGACACAAATTTCAAGTACTACTGCTCAAATGCGGTCACACAAGTCAGTGAAGTAACTGGTCATACATGTCAAACCAAGCCGATGCGAGTCGCGAGTCCGACCGACCGTCTATTGGTGCGACCGACCGTAAGTATTACACGATTGAGACTTCTGGTTGTGGCTTCGGGTGATTGTCACGACCAAGCATTAAGAAACTAGTGATAAATCAATTACCATCTTTTTTCCAAACGACCAAGTATTTTCACAGGAATACAATACATATAGATGGGGTGATTGTCACGGTTGCAAACCGCCATGGCGCCGCAAGTTCACTGCAGCAGCAACCGAGTAGGTCACTGCATCGCTAGCGGGGAAGGAGGGCAGCTCACCTCGCCTACCATGCATGCCAAGTGGCACCGCCGCAGCTGGTCCCGCGATTTGGCTTCTCCTACCGCCCATTTGAACAGTTGCACCGGCTGCTCATGCCATTCCGCAGGCGTGCGCATTCTTTCCTCCGCAGTTGACTCCGTGAATATGATCTCTCCCATTAGCCCTAGCTCGAAATCAACGCGACGCTGCCAGATGCTGACATCCCTCAGCATCTCTCCCCTAAGATCGACATGTGCCTCCGCCTTGTGCTACGCCAGGCGCAGCTCCTTCGAACTTCTCTCCAATCGATGCGCTGCTTCCTCGATCCGACTTGCCCTTGCTGCCTACCACCTGAAACGCAGCCCTGGCATGTCCTCCAGCGTCACCGATCTGTGATTCCAGAGCAATGGATCCCCTCTAAAACACATGTGGGTTTGGCTCAAAGGCGGCAGTGCTGCGGGCCGCAGCGAGAGGGCAGCCCGCGGGATCCTGGGATCTAAGGGATTATGCATGGCGGTGTCACAGCCTGATTTTTGGCCCTTTCTTTTTCTTTTGGTTTTCGAGATTTTTGCTTGAGTTTTCTTTTTCCGTGGCTATGTGGTCTGGAAAATGGAGAAGATGACCTCTTCTTTCTTTCTTTCCAGAGTGTCTTGTCATCCTCATATCCATCCCTATACCTTGCCATTTTCATCCTAGCCCAACCCCAATATTCTTTTCCTTGGGAATATTCCTTTTTCTATTAAAGGAAGAACCCAATTTGCCCTAGGTTGTGAAGCAACCTATATTTCCATCACTCCTAAAATTCCCAAATAATTCTCATAAATTGTTTGGGTCATATCTTCCTCAAATATGGCCAAATATTTCATTTTCCATGTTCCTCATCATGCTCAATTAATTCCTTTCCTATTTTGTCATGAATGGCAGTTTGTGAAGCAAGTGCTATTTACCTTTGCCCAATTGACCCCAAACTTTTTGGACACCTTTTCATGTCCATATCATTGCCTCATGCCAAAATTCAGCTCAATTTGCCTAGTAAATATTGCTGAGCAATTTTCCAAAGTTCCTGTCTGAGGGAATTCTCTGTGAAGGAAGTACTAGCTAGAATAACCCAAATGAGTTGCAATTTTGCATGGTCCTTCATATAATCAAATCAAAGCTCTCCTCAAGATTTTAGCTCATTTCATCTAGCCATGTGAGCACACCTTCAATTCTTTGTTTCTGTCCAAATTTTCAGTTAGTGAAGCCAGTATATTTTATCTTGCTCCATTATGGCTGAAAATTTTCCTAAGCCTTCTGATATCAATATAACTTATCTCCACAAGATTTGGGATCATTTCATCTAGCCATTTTCCCTCAGGATTTTTCCTAAGTTTCTGTCCAGAGATGTGTTCTATGAAGGAAGTACCATTTTGGCTTGGCAAAATGGCATGGAATTTTTATGGCTCTCTCATATGCCCAAATCATCCTGTCATGACAATTTTCAGCTTAATTCATCACTCCTAGTGAGTGCTTCTTCCTTTTTTTGATTCTGGACTAGATTAAGTAGTTGTAAAGCAACTATATTAATTAGTAGGCCAAACCCCTTCATAATTCACAGGACTCTTGTCCCTTCTACCCTAAAACTCCCAAACAACAACTTTGGCTTCAATCAGTTTCCTGTTGACCACCAGTGCACAGCCAAGTTCGCAACAGCAAACTTCAGTGGAGTAATCATGTCGATCCAGAGCCTGCCTTGTTGATCTATCACCTCCTGTCTGCTCCTGGGAGAAGGGACTACACCTTAGACAGCATTTTCCGGCCTCTCGAGTCCTCTCCATGCCAGTCTGTGCGGTGACCATTGCTTTGGCATGCAGTCGGCATGAGCTGGCTGTCGTTTGCTTCGGGCCCCTCCTCTGCTCAGCGTCTCAGCGAGCACGGGCATGTTTAGCAGCTCCCCCTCATCGTCTTCTTCTCCCCGGGCCTCTCTCCCCCTCCGACAGCTCACTCGCTGGCGCTCGTCATCGCGCGCCCATGAGGAACCTGTAGCCGACCGTCGTTTCCTCCCTGGCTACTTCTCCCCTATGCCCCTCGACTTCTTCTACCCCGTGAGCCTGCCCTCTGCTCCCCCACGTCGCCTACCGTCAAGCAAGCTCACGTGCCCACGCGTCCGCGGCTCCGCCGACATGTCACGCCGCCGTGCTTATCCACCCGCGTTGCCCCGGCTATTTATAGCCAGCCCCGAGCCCCTCCGAGCACTCCAAGCTCCTCCGCACTCCCCCTCAAGCATACCTGACCGCTCCAACAAGCTTGAGGAGCTCCACAGCCCGCCCAATGCCGCCATGGCCGCTCCGGTCCTCCGCCTAAATACAGGCGCTACCGAGCCCCTCCCTCCCTCCCTCATTTCACCACCAGTAGAACCCCACTACTCCGGCGCACCACCCCCTCTACCCAGACCATCGCCGGAGTGCTCCTGGCAGCGTCCCTCAAGGATCGGCCGCTGCTGCAAGCCCTCTGCCCTCTTGTGTTGCCACCGCTCTGCCCCTCCCCGGCGTTCCCAATCAGTCCAGTTAGGCGCGCCGCTCCTCGCCGGGCATGCCGGTACCCGCGCCTGCGCTAGATGCGGCCGGAGTTGGCTGGGCCGGAGCCGACGTCGTGCGGCCTCGCCTCTGCCTCTGCTCATCGCAGGAAGGAGGAGGAAGAAGGAGTTGTAGGAGAGAGAGACAGAGGGAGGAGGGACCCACCTGGCAGCGACCCAAGCGCCTGGCCCCGCCGCTAGTGATGTGGAGTAAGTGGAAGTGTATTCCATGGAATACGTTTTCCCATTTTGAAAGCGTATTTTTGTCTTACTTTGGCTCAAAATATGTTCCTCAGTTCTAAAAGCGTATTTCTCTAAAATACGTATTCTGTACGATTTCCACTAGGTGGTCCCACTGTGAAAATAACCTTATTGCCCTTGCCCCTAATCAGCCCCCTTCAGGAGAGAAACCTTTCTGGCGATTCCTTCCGCGATCGTTCCGCACTTCTCCCCGGTGTATTATTCACCCCCAGGCAAGCCACAACACCCACTTGCATGATGGACATGCAGTAGCCATGGTTTTAACCTTGAATATTTAATAAATGTCTGCTTGTTTTGATACGGTTATCATTATTTCGGTGATGCTTATGGATTTGTGTTCACTTTCATTCTATGTTTTTATGCACCTGGTTATCATGTACTAGTTGCTAGTATTTCTGTCGTATGTCATGCTTGATAGTAGTAGCAGTGGTGTTCTTTCTGATGCATCTTTACCGTCTGTTATCAAGTACCGTTGCTATGCATATTACTTTGCATCCAGTTGGTTATATGCTTACTTGATAGTATTCTGGTTAAGTTCTTGCATGGTATTTATTTATAATGCTAGTGGTCATGATATGCTCATGTGTAATGTTATGCTCATCGGTTTTCCATGCTCATTTGGTTAAATGTTTCATTGTGGTTATGCTCGATGATTATGTTGCACCTCCATGCTTATGTTGATATCATGCTCATGCACTGTAGTTGCATCATGTTACTTTTATTATGGCTCAGCTCATTGCATTCAAGTTTAACCAGATAATAATGAACTTGAACAACTGTTGTTTGAGTCATGGTGCCACAAAATCGAGGTGACCAGTGCAACCACATTTGCCTTTTATGGCAAGGTCCTAACTGGGTCTATTTTCATGCCTGTCGCCGGTGCCTCCAACGAGGGAAGGTTATGCACGGGCGCTACCTTGGCCGGGTAGGCCGGCATAAGCCTTGTGTGCCCGAGTTGTTTGCGCGCTTTTGTCCCTGTTTGGGACCGTTTATGTTTTGCCACGATGGTGGCCGTTGATGGCTTTGGTAGGCACGGGGCCACCCATGACTTATCCCAGAGGGAGTTGGTCGGAGTAGCCGGGAGAGTGTCATGGCGGTAGATCGGTTTTGTCGGAACGTCGTTGGTCCACACTTATGGGAGTGCGAGGCCATGCGTTCCGTGGTGTGGGTATAGTGTGCTAACCTCTGTAGAGTGTGTGTTAAATCTATAGATAGCCGCGCCCGCGGATAAGGGCCCAGTTCATAGTTGGTCACACTATGGGTCAACAGTAATAATAATAATGTGCTTAATAACAACCCTGGTTCGATGATGAGAAAGAGGTTGATTGTGATCTTGAGATGATCACCATGGTATCGCGGATACCGAGTTGTTGGATATTTGTGGTGTTATGCGAGAGTCAAGGGTTAAGGTCAAGCTCCTTGTGGTCATGTAATGATTACTACGGTATGGTAATACCAAGCTTGATTGGATCCTGAGATGATTGTATGATGTCCGTGATGGTAAGCTTATGCATGTGATGGTTATGAGGTAACCCGAGCAGAGTAAGTTGGTGCATGATAGTGTTATCATGTTGCATGCTAGTATCATCAAGTTCATATGTTCATGCCATGCTCGTATTGTTCTAGTTGTATCATGTTGTACATGCCATGTTGTTCTAATAGTATGATGCTCATCTTTGCTAAGAAACCTGTAAATGCCATGCTGTTGTTTGTCTTGATTGCTCTTGGTTGCTGTGAGTTTGCAAGTACATTCAATATACTGACCTGGCGTGTCATGCCAGTTTGCAGTTCATGCCGGATTTGATTGCTTGTTTGGCGTGGATCCCTTGTTTGTGAGCTTAGATAAGCGTTCCAGTCAGAGTCCCTACGGAGTGGAGTTCACCACTGTCGTCGTTGTTCCACTTCTAGAGTTATTCTGCTGCTTCGTGTTGTTCTGCTGCTTGCATGGAGCAACCGTGGCAGGCGTAGTGTCGCCGTGCCGATGTAATTCCCTTGTACCCATATAGATTGTAATAAAGAGCTAATTTGTTCTATGCTAAGTAGTGTCGTATTCCAGAAGACTTCTCCTCGATCTCTAGGCTAGAATACGGGGCATTCCGGTTTCTCTGAGCCGTGGTGCCACAAGGCTTGGTATCAGAACAGGTCTGGTTGTAGGATGCCCTAGCCCGCACGAGCGTTAGAATGTGGTAGTATAGAGTCTAGTTGGTTTGTTGCACTTGATTGCTACATTTTTTTGTTGGATAGCATGCATATAGATTTTCTCTGGTCGCTGATAGTGATCTTGTCAGTGTAGGTGGTATCGGTTTCGATCCACTACCTGCACCCTCCCATTTTGCATACCCACTCTTCGGTGTTTGGTGTCACCTGTGTCCCAGTGGAGTGATGTCCTGGTACCGAGTGTTCCAGACACCATTTGCAGGAGTTATGCTCGGATATCGCGTTGATATCTTTCCATCATCCACCCATATTGTTTTGGTGATAGCCTTGCCTCCATCCCGAACCGTGCCCTTCATCTCGTCCCTTTGGCAACCCTTACTGATCTTTGTTATCAGAAAAGGGCAAAGCCAGCAAGCCCAGCTTTCCACCTCTATCCTACCTTGTCATCACATTCTTTGGGCGTGTACGGTTCCCATGATGATGTGGTCGTGACGTCCGTGTCTTGATACATGATCACCAAGTCCATCCTCACCTGTGTATCCGTCCAGATGCAACCGGTGTTCAGCCCGCGCTTGGTGTAGCCTTGTCTACATCAACTCCTTCCACACGTGGATTCACTTTCATGCACATTGCCACAACATATTAGATCGTAGAACTGGAGTTTTTGCGAGATTTGTGTGCTTAGGTGTGCATGCATATTATTGTTGTGAGTAGCAGTATTATGTGATGTTGCTTGATTATATTATTATTATTTGTATGCTTGTGTGTTTTTGTTTTCGTCGTTTCTTTTGCTTCGTTCTTTGGGCCTTCGGTGTTGCCATATCTTCCCCTTATTAAAGTTGCTCGCCAACCGACACTGACCCGAAGAATCAGCAAGGAGTTCAAATATTTGGAAACTCAGCAAAAACAGAATGGACTTCTCAGCCGACCGCAGTGAAATGGGGAATATCTGATCTTGATGTGGATAATCAAGGTTGCATTAATGTGCACTCACAACAGTACGGATAATCAAGTCTCCCTCAGTGTGCACTCATCATAGCAGAAATAATCAAATCAGCAAGGAGATAGATTGTGTGCAAGATCGATAGTATATTAGCAGTCAAAGGTATGGTTTAGATGCAAGGTTTGATTCTTCTTTGAGGATGATTATGAAACATGATACACCTGGAACAAAGCAAGAATGTGCCATGTATTCAATACTCAGAAAGGAGGATAGTCCAGCAAACCCTATTTCACGCAAGTAATCAACAGCAGAAATATTAAGATGGTATGCATATGTGGTAACTGGTCTGTATATCACAATGAGAAGCTTCTAGTGTAAGCAACCCAGTCTTCCCTCGCAAGCTACCAGAGAAGCTTACAAGGCGAGATTCATCTATCTGTCTCAGTATGATACCTGGATGACTTGCCGTGCAAGATACTCTATCTCCTTCAGTAAGAAATCGCAAAAGCTTCAGGCATAAGCATAACCCATCCAATCGTCCTCAGTACGACATTGGTGCAAGATTACACTGTGAATTGACAGCATTCGGCAGTAAATCCCAAGAATCAGATCCGCAAAAGTTTGCTGAGAAGCAATAATCAGTCAGAACACAAGTCTGCCTCGGGAATTAGATTCTCATATATATGCGGTGAGCATACCACCAAGGTCTTGCAAGTCACTCGAACAATGATGAATCTGACCACCACAGGAGTACTGCTAAAAGGAGGAAGTTAGATATACACCTCAGTGTGAAAAAGGACTATGAAGATTGACAACAACACTGAGCTTTGTACAAGTACCTGTGAACCTGGAATATGATCCTGATGAGGCCTTGTCTACTTTTCTCCGGTAACGGCACCACGCCTGTGTTCTAAGCTGTTTTTGGCCAACTAGGGTGGATGCCGACTTTATTTCTCCCTATTCAACAACGATCACGACTTCTGAGCTGCTTTCCAGCCGTCTCGTACAATTGTTGAGTTCCTTTTTGTGACAGTGGCCCTTTGCTCTGAGCTGCTTTTCGTCTGTCCTAGGGAACTGCCACGTTCTTCTTATGAACACGCTCTCATGCTCTAAGCTGCTTTTCGACCGTCTTGAGCCGTGGTTGAGTTATTTCAGTGATGTCCCAGATCTGAGTTGTAAAGACCATTCTGGCTACTGATTTATTTGCCGATTCTTGCAAGGGTTCAGATGATCATTTCCCTACGGTTAAAACCTGAGAGGCGATGAACCTGCAATTTGAATGATTCTACCATGTCAGGAGATGAGGATAAAAGTACGCCTGCCAGAATATTGCACCCGACAGTATCAATGGCCAAGCTCTTTCAACCATGGATCCAGACAAAGAAAATAGTAATGAAGGAGCGAGACTGAAAATTGTTGCATGCCCCACATGGTGCAGATACCCCGGACAGTCTGAGTCAGTATTGATCACCGTGAATATTCACCTAAGGGGTCTGCTCAATTTTGGTAAGGACCCCATATCCAGACAACCCGCTCAGTTAACAGTATATGCTCATATTTGTCAGTATCAAATATCCGAGTCTGTCAAGTCAGACCAAGGGGCTATTCGACAGTTTGACCCCGACAACTATGGTAAAGCATCGCAGAACCTACTATCGCCATGGACCTACCGACAAAATGAATAATCAGAAGGGTGAATAACAGTCTTGAGGCAGGTGTCCTCACTTATGAGGATCATCAAAGGATAACTTGTCATGAACAAAATTCTTCTGCGAGATCCACAGTCAGTCAAGTCTGCAGATACTATCATATAAGGCCATACCCCTTTATGCTGGTCAATACAGGCGACAGTCAAACATTTGGTACGGATCTGACACTCAAAACAGTGGAGCCAGTCAAGATGATTCAGAAACTCCGCGAGAAATCAGTATCAATCAGAAGAACAGTTATGATCCACAACACTGTTTTGAACCTGGAGGACCTACAATTAGTTGAGAAAGCCAATGCAAGGAATAAAAAGGTTGGGTGTCCACCAGGAAAAATCTATTCACAACTTCATGAAAGGTTGTCGGTGCTAAGATGACACATCCATCGGAATTCACTCTCGGACTAGTGAGACGGACATAAATTTCAGTCATGGTAATCTCATCTAAGTCAGAAGATATGAGAAGGATTGGATCCAGTATAATCATGAACATGTAAGGTAAGTTCTGTCAGGATGAGGATATAGTGAAGCAAACCACCCCAGAACCGGGCAGCCTCGTCATATGAAATTCAGTGGGGAACAATCAATAAAGGAAAAAAGCATACCCGAGTTGGAAATGGTTTCCTTAAGTCAGTATATTCATTCTTGTTCCCTGAGCAACCAAATCTCGAGGACAAGATTTCTTTAAGGGGGCAAGTTTTGTCACAGCCTGATTTTTGGCCCTTTCTTTTTCTTTTGGTTTTATGAGATTTTTGCTTGAGTTTTCTTTTTCCGTGGCTATGTGGTCTGGAAACTGGAGAAGATGACCTCTTCTTTCTTTCGAGATTGGCTTGTCATCCACATATCCATCCCAAGACCTTGGCATTTTCATCCTAGCCCAACCCCAATATTCGTTTCCTTGGGAATATTCCTTTTTCTATTAAAGGAACAACCCAATTTGCCTAGGTTGTGAAGAAACCTATATTTCTATCACTCCTAAAATTCCCAAATAATTCTCATAAATTGTTTGGGTCATATATTCCTCAAATATGGCAAAATATTTCATTTGCCATGTTCCTCATCATGCTCAATTAATTCCTTTCCTATTCTGTTGTGAATGGCAGTTTGTGAAGCAACTGCTATTTACCTTTGCCCAATTGACCCCAAACTTTTTGGACACCTTTTCATGTCCATATCATGGCCTCATGCCAAAATTCAGCTCAATTTGCCTAGTAAATATTTGTGAGCAATTTTTCAAAGTTCCTTTCTGAGGGAATTCTTTGTGAAGGAAGTACTAGCTAGGATAACCCAAATGAGTTGCAATTTTGCATGGTCCTTCATATAATCAAATCAAAGCTCTCCTCAATATTTGAGCTCATTTCATCCATCCATGTGAGCACACCTTCAATTCTTTGTTTCTGTCCAAATTTTCAGTTAGTGAAGCAAGTATATTTTATCTTGCTCCATTATGGCTGAAAATTTTCCTAAGCCTTCTGCTATCCATATAACTTGTCTCCACAATATTTGGGATCATTTCATCTAGCCATTTTCCCTCAGGATTTTTCTAAGTTTTTGTCCAGAGATGTGCTGTATGAAGGAAGTACCATTTTGGCTTGGCCAAATGGCATGAAATTTTTATGGCTCTCTCATATGCCCAAATCATCCTGCCATGACCATTTTTAGCTTAATTCATCACTCCTAGTGAGTGCTTCTTCCTGTTTTTGATTCCAGAGTTAAGTAGTTGTAAAGAAAATATATTAATTAGTGGTCCAAACCCCTTCATAATTCACAGGACTCTTTTCCCTTCTACCCTAAAACTCCCAGACAACAGCTTTGGCTTCAATCACTTTCCTGTTGATCGCCAGTGCACAGCAAAGTTTGCAACAACAAACTTTAGTGGAGTAATCCTGTCGATCCAGAGCCTGCCTTGTTGATCTATCACCTCCTGTCTGCTCCTAGGAGAAGGTACTACACCTTAGACATCGTTTTCTTGCCTCTCGAGTCCTCTCAATGCCAGGCTACGCGGTGACCACTGCTTTGGCAAGCAGTGGGTGCGAGCTGGCTGTCGTTTGCTTCTGGCCCCTCCTCTGCTCAGCGTCTCATCGAGCACGGGCATGTCTAGCAGCTCCCCCTCACCGTCTTTTTCTCCCCGGACCTCTCTCCCCCTCCGATAGCTCACTCGCTGGCGCTCGTCGCCGCGCGCCCACGGGAAACATGTAGCCGATTGTCGTTTCCTCCCCTGCCTGCTTCTCCCCCGTGCCCCTTGACTTCTTCTACCCCGTGAGCCTGCCCTCTGCTCCCCCGCATCGCCTACCGTCGACCAAGCTCACGTGCCCACGCGTCAGCAGCTCCGGTGACGTGTCACATGGCCGTGCTCACCCACCCGCATTGCCCCGACTATTTATAGCCAGCCCCGAGCCCCTCCGAGCACTCCAAGCTCCTCCCCACTCCCCCTCTAGCCTCCCCGACCGCTCCAACAAGCTCGAGGAGCTCCACAGCCCGCCCAATGCCGCCATGGCCGCTCCGGTCCTCTGCCTAAATTCTGAAAGCGTATGTTCGTCTTACTTCGACTCAAAATACGTTTCCTAAGTTTTGAAAGCATATTTCTCTAAAATATGTATTCTGTTTTATCCTCCAGAGGCCTATTTGTAGAGTTATTTTTATAGAGTGGTCCCTGAACTTCGTCGGGCTATATCTTTTCATCCGTGACTCCAAATGAGGTGAATCCAAAGCCTACTTCTTTGTCTCGTCGAGCTCTATCTTTTGGTACGATTTCCACTAGGTGGTCCCACTGTGAAAATGACCTTATTGCCCTTGCCCCTAATCAGCCCCCTTCTGGAGAGAAACCTTTCTGGCGATTCCTTCCGCGATCGTTCCGCACTTCTCCCCGGTGTATTATTCACCCCCAGGCAAGCCACAACACCCACTTGCATGATGGACATGCAGTAGCCATGGTTTTAAACTTGAATATTTAATAAATGTCTGTTTGTTTTGATACGGTTATCGTTGTTTCGGTGATGCTTATGGATTTGTGTTCACTTTCACGCTATGTTTTTATGCACCTGGTTATCATGTACTAGTTCCTAGTATTTCTGTCGTATGTCATGCTTGATAGTAGTAGCAGTGGTGTTCTTTCTGATGCATGTTTACTGTCTGTTATCAAGTACCGTTGCTATGCATGTTACTTTCCATCCAGTTGGTTATATGCTTACTTGGTAGTATTCTGGTTAAGTTCTTGCATGGTATTTATTTATGATGCTGGTGGTCATGATATGCTCATGTGTAATGTTATGCTCGTCGGTTTGCCATGTTCATTTGGTTAAATGTTTCATTGTGGTTATGCTCGATGATTATGTTGTCCCTCCATGCTTATGTTGATATCATGCTCATGCATTGTAGTTGCATCATGTTACTTTTATTATAGCTCAGCTCATTGCATTCAAGTTTAACCGGATAATAATGAACTTGAACAACTGTTGTCTGAGTCATGGTGCCACCATATCAAGGTGACCAGTGCAACCACATTTGCCGTTTATGGCAAGGTCCTAACTGGGTCTATTTTGATGCCTCTCGCCGGTGCCTCCGACGAGGGAAGGTTATGCACGGGTGCTACCTTGGCCGGGTAGGCCGGCATAAGCCTTGTGTGCCCGAGTTGTTTGCGTGCTTTTGTCCCCGTTTGGGACCGTTTATGTTTTGCCACGACGGTGGCCGTTGATGGCTTTGGTAGGCACGGGGCCAACCATGACTTATCCCAGAGGGGAGTTGGTCGGAGTGGGCGGGAGAGTGTCATCACGGTAGATCAGTTTTGTCGGAAAGCCGTTGGTCCACACGTATGGGAGTGCGAGGCCATGGGTTCTGTGGTGTGGGTACAGTGTGCTAACCTCTGTAGAGTGTGTGTTAAATCTATAGATAGCCGCGCCCGCAGATAAGGGCCCAGTTCGTAGTTGGTCACACTATGGGTCAACAGTAATAATAATAATGTGCTTAATAACAACCCTGGTTCGATGATGAGAAAGAGTTTACTTGTGTTTCTGAGATGGTCATTGTGGTAACAAGGATACCGAGTTGTTGGATATTTGTGGTGTTATGCGAGAGTCAAGGGTTAAGGTCAAGCTCCTTGTGGTCATGTAATGATTACTACAGTATGGTGGTACCAAGCTTGATTGGATCCTGAGATGATCGTATGATGTCCGTGATGGTAAGCTTATGCATGTGATGGTTAGGAGGTAACCCGAGCGCAGTAAGTTGGTGCATGATAGTGTTATCATGTTGCATGCTAGTATCATCATGTTCATATGTTCATGCCATGCTCGTATTGTTCTAGCTGTATCATGATGTACATGCCATGTTGTTCTAATAGTATGATGCTCATCTTTGCTAAGAAACCTGTAAATGCCATGCTGTTGTTTGTCTTGATTGCTCTTGGTTGTTGTGAGCTTGCAAGTACATTCAATGTACTGACCTGGCGTGTCATGCCAGTTTGCAGGTCATGCCTGATTTGATTGCTTGTTTGCCGTGGATCCCTTGTTTTCCAGCTAGGATAAGTGTTCCAGTCGGAGTCCCTGCCGAGTGGAGTTCACCACCGTCGTCGTTGTTCCGCTGCTTTGTGTTGTTCTGCTGCTTGCATGGAGCAACCGTGGCAGGCGTAGTGTTGCCGTGCTGATGTAATTCCCTTGTACCCATATAGATTGTAATAAAGAGCTGATTTGTTCTATGCTAAGCAGTGTCGTATTCCAGAAGACTTGTCCTCGATCTTCTGGGCTGGAATACGGGGCATTCCGGTTTCTCTGAGCCGGGGTGCCACAGGCGGGATCCTCCATGGCGGGATCCGATGGGCGAGGCGGGGAGGCGAGCCTAGGCGCTGGGAGAGCCCTACGAGGCTAAGATAAAGATAGTACTACTCCACTCCGTCCATATTTAAATACAAAGGCCACCAACAATAGCCCAGGGCAAAATTGATCATGCTGCCTGCGTCCTGGTTTATTGGCCCCTTTTTTTGTGCCACTTTTTATGACATGCATAAATATTATGTTACTTAAAAACATGGTAAAAAATTGGCACAAAATACGAAGGAGACCAATGGAACTATCAACCCACGATTTAACTACTCGCATGCACGCATTGGATTAGTAATGTCTTTCTCAACTACTTCCTCCCTCACGTCCACTCAATTTGCATGCGCTGTATTAATTGACCATCAATGAAGTGAAGGACTTTACACGCGTCAAATTATCACATGGGGTGGATCTTTGTACAAAAATGCGTCCCACCGTGTGCCCGTGTGTGCGTGCGAGGGAATGAGTGCGTGCGTGCACATCTTCGCTTCGTGCATGTACTGCTAGTGTGCGTGAGAGAGGATGAGTACATTCTTCTGGAACCAGCAGCACGTCACTGTGATCAATCCACACAAGGAGATCACGACAACAACTCCACATGTGCCACGTGGCTTCATGAACTGTAAAAGGGAGAGACACCGTCTAGCGTGCCATTGGAATTCTAATTTACGTGTTTTGCACATACTGTAAGTACTAGTAAGGTACACATGCATTGCACACATCAGATTTGGCAACCAAACTATGAATAAATACCACACTATAGCATGTAAGCTTTGAGTCATATATGCATGATGTTGGCGTTCGTTTAATTCTTATAGTTCATCTCATTCAAAATCAATTAGTTTTTATAAAAAGTTAATCTATTTTATGATTCATGGAATTGTGCGTTGTAAAGCATAAAGTAAAAAACAAATAATGGCATTCAACTAGAAAAAAGTTTGGGAAGTTATGATACGGAAGATTCTAGAACAAAGGAGAAGCACTTGTGTTTTGAGGTTTGTGCATTATGCTTAAGTTCAACCATGGAGTCTTCTAGATTGTACATGTGGTAAAATCTGGTGGGGGCTGGAAGGTGGTGCGAGGGGCCAAGTGGAGGGAGACTATGAAGGAGTGCACAAGTGCAAGATCGATATTTAAAGAGAAGGGGCGAGAATGTGCGCGGTTGCGCGCAGTGGCGGAGCCATGAAAAATAAATGAGCTAGGGGGCCAAGCATTGCTAATCCTTTACGAGGATGGCCAATTCATCAACTTAAACCATTTTACTAGCAATTGATCTACTGATCACATTCATATTCGCCTCAATATATAGTGATGTTAGGGGGCAGGGCCCTTGCTACCCCCTGTCTTCGCCATTGTGCGCGCGTCTGAGAGATGAAGTGGAAGGCATGGATGATGATAGGGGGACCTTGGATATATAATTAATGTGGGTGTATTAGCTATGTAATCCTATATAGAGAGGTATAGATTGATCGATGTGTACATGGGAAAGAGGGTGAGACCTCACAAGATATATAGGTTGATCGGTTTGTGTGGAAAACTGGGAAAGACCTAGCTATATATACACACACACATAGAGGAACATTAATCGTTGTGCATGCACGCGAGAGATAAAGAATGCGTGAAATGATCAAGAGGGGGAGGTGTGTGTGTGTGTGTGCATGCATGGGAGACCGACCTGAAGAAAAAGATTGCATGTGTGTGATGGATAATGCTAGTGTAGTGTGTGTGTGTGCATGCATGCACGAGAGAAAGTTAGTGGTACAATTATAAAGAGAAGACGACTGTGTGGGTGTAAAAGACTAGGTGAGGTCATAATCAATGTAAAGTTGAATTCAAATATTTGAATAAGAGATCATGATGTTTGAAACCCATGCATGCATGAATATAACTAAGATATGCGCGGTGTGGTTTGAAAACGAGCATGCTATACTGTATACACATTGAACAAGGTCAGACTGATTTGAATTTGAGATACTGATGGCAGACATCGTTTGGCCACATTGCATCCGTGCATGGACACACTATTCTAATTGGAGATGATGGGTGGCTTTCGCATCACATATCTATATCTATACCGCTATATATATTATATTTTACATTTTATATAGTGTGCGAATAACTTTAACTTTGAAAGATGGTCGTTAGATGAAGCCAATCCGACGGTGCAGAGATGCAAATCCGATCACTACTGGCCGTTGGATATCATCTACATTCCACCAGATTTTATCACATGTACAATCTAGAAGACTCCATGGTTGAACTTAAGCATAATGCACAAACCTCAAAACACAAGCACTTCTCCTTTGTTCTAGAATCTTCCGTATCATAATTGCCCAAAAAAATTTCTACATGAATTGCCATTATTTGTTTTTAGTTTATGCTTTACAATGCACAATTCCATGAATCTTAAAATAGATTAGCTTTTTTATAAAAACTAAATGATTTTGAATGAGATGAACTATAAGAATTAAATGAACATCTACATCATGCATATATGACTCAAAGCTTACATGCTATAATGTGGTATTTATTCATAATTTGGTTGCCAAATCTCATGCGTGCAATGCACGTGTACCTTACTAGTCTAAATGGTGTTTGTGTGTGTGTGTGTGTGTGTTGTGCGTGTTAAACACATTGTACGTAGTATCATACATGGTTTAGATTCCAAACATATAGCTAGAGCATACATGTACTATGATTTGAATT
Source organism: Triticum aestivum (assembly GCF_018294505.1). Classification (NCBI taxonomy): domain Eukaryota; kingdom Viridiplantae; phylum Streptophyta; class Magnoliopsida; order Poales; family Poaceae; genus Triticum; species Triticum aestivum. The sequence continues at coordinate 168,439,333 of NC_057811.1, read as the reverse complement.
CAACATAAAATGGATACATATATTTGAATTTGAGATCGTATGTACATGTAGTTCGTATTTATATAGGAATTTAGTACTCCTATATTCATGTCATGTGTTGTGAAGATAATATTTAGATGGTTGTGTAACTAACCCGAGTACAATCCCATTCAAACAGGGAAAATGTACTCAAATTTAGTCCATATGTTAGACAACACGAATTGTATTTTTTATTGTTGAGGGAAGTGCAAATTGATTTGGTACTGTACACGTTATGTTTGTTGTCCCGATTTTTTAGTTTCTTTTGTTGTTGTATTTGAATGCATTTCTAGTAATATAGTAAAGTGGGACATGGCTCTCTCTAGTGATGAGGTGCGAATTGCCATTTTTTGTACACGTTAAGCTTGCTCTCCCGAAATTTCAAGTCGCGCCTTGTTATGCCGAAATTTCAAGCTAGCGTCTCAGTCTATCGTGCTACGAAACTCCCGCCTCTTCAACCCGCGCCTTGTTACCCCTAAATATTTAAGATATATCTTTGTCTCGTTGTGCTCCGAAAACTCCCTCCATCTCAACCCGCGCCTTGCTAACCCAAATTACAACGCGCACGAAAACTCCCGCCTCCTGCGAAATCCCGACACGCGAAATGCCCGTGATACCCCTGAACCGAAAGAACCTCCTAGCTCAAATTAGTGGGGGTACTTTCGTAACTTATCCCACATTTCGGACAAGCGCGTCCCTAAGCCATGGTTCCCCCTCCCATCCCATCCGACCACCCATTCGTACATCAAGGTCGTGAAAACCCGCGAAACCCCACACCCTCCTCCGTCCGCCACCCAGCCGGAGCCTCTTCCCCGACGGCGTCCTCCACAGCAACACCTCGACGTCCCTCATCCACCGCACCGGACGAGGATCCGTCATCGATATCGTCGTCCCGCCAGTTCAACCACCGCATCCTCCACCTACAAGGAGCTGCCCCGATGTTCCCCTCGTCTTTCGCGCCACCTCCATTCCCACACGGCGGTCTTCACCTGCACCACCGAAAGAGCAGCATCATCACTGATTCCTCGGATAAAGTTGAGGCCTAATCGGCGCCACCAAAGAGGTTCTACACTAATCGCCACATTTTATTCTCTATTCGATCTCACGGTGCTGCCGACGCTCGGTCCCAAGCTGACATGGCGCGGCTCCATCCACGGCGGCGTCGCCGGCCACTTCCTCCATGGCGTCGCTCCCTTGGCGGCGACGTCCACATCAGTAGGATCTGCCGATGCTTTGGCTCTCGCTCACGCTGCTGCTCTGCTCTTACTCTTGGTCCCCTGCCTGGTCTGCTCTTGCTGTTGCTCGCACTGCTGCTCTCGCTCTTCACTACAAAAAAAAGACACATCGGTGATATTTTGGGCCGAACGAATTTTTTTCTGTCATGCTTATGACACTTCTATGACAATAAAACAAAACCTGGTATCATCATAGATGTGGTGGGCTCCTACTTCTATGACAAAAAATCATGGCAGAAAATGGGCTTTCCGTCCTGGGCAGGCCAGAGACGCAGCTGCATGACATTCTTTGGGGCGTCCGTGACGAAAAAACCGTGGTAGAAGTGAGGGCGAGGAAAATATCGGGGAGTTCCCGGTTACGGTGGGTGGTCGGGGCCGAGTGATGCGCGTTTCTCTCATACACGTACGCGTGTGGGTGCGTTGGGCTCTAACTGAACCCGAGGGAGGTGTTTGCCTACTGAACCCGAGTGATTGCACTGCAGGCTACGTGTTACTGAACCCGAGTGATCGATCGATCTGGCTGTTAATTGAACCCGATGGAGCGATTCCTTCGCTACTGCTGCTAACTGAAGCCGATCGAACCTACTGCCTCCTTCCCTTGATAAACAATGAGCGTTGTTGGGGGGTTGGATGAACAGTTCCCGGTGGGGTGTTGGATGAACAGGACCCCGTGGTGTTGCCGCTGGATGAACATGACCCCGTGGTGTTGCCGCTGGATGAACATGACCCCGATCGATCGAGCCGGTTGGGGGTGGATGAACAGGACCCCGTGGGGGTCTGGGTGAACAGGACGACCCCGTGATGGACTGGTTGAATAGTAGCCGGTGGAGGGCTGGATGAACAGTAGCCCGTGGAGGGGTGGTTGAACAGGACCCCGTTGAGAGGGCTGGTTGAACAGTAGCCAGTGGAGGAGTAGTGGAGGCTGGATGAATAGGAGCCCATGGATGAACAGTCGTAGGTGGAGGCTGGAGGAGGTCGACGGTGGATGAACAATAGCCTGTTGAGGCTGGAGGAGCTCGACGGTGGAGATGAACAGTAGCTCGTGGAGTCCCGTTTTGCGGTACGCCATACCCCTCCCGATGAACAAGACCCCTGTTTCGACTGTAGGGCTCCAACGCAAGTTCGTTTCCCCCGTTTTGTGGTACGCCACACCCCTCCCGATCAACAGGACCCCGTTTCGACCGTAGGCACTCGAACACAAGTCCGTTTCCTCCGTTTTGCGGTACGCAAGACCCCTCCCGATGAATAGGATCTCGTTTCGACCGTGCCCGGTCGAACACAAGGCCATTTCCTCCGTTCTGCGGTATGCCAGGCCTCGTTTCGATCGGCTGTTCCGTCCATGCCGGTTGGTTCCCGATGAACACGACGACGCAGTTTCTCGTTCTGTCCCAGCCATGTACATGAGCCCTAGCCGTACGTATGCGCGAGTAGGCATTCGAGACACCGCCCGTATGTATGTACGTGGCCGTATTTACTTTCTTGCACCCTGGTTGTACGTACGTGTACACGATATTAATGGGACTGCGTGACATGCTACATGCGCGCCTGTACTACAACACGTGCGCGCCTATACTACGACACGTGCCTTTCCTTACTCGGCCGGTTCATCGCTGCAGCCTGCAGACAGACCGATCGTATGTACGTACACGTTCGCGACTAGAATGACAACGCTACGTACGCTTCGATCAGGTGGGTCCCGACTGTCAGGGAGGATAAGGAGGCACTTCCTTGCGTGCGAAGATGTAGCTGGTGGGTCCCAGCAGTCAGGGGGAAATGTTTCTTTCGCGAAATACGGTGGCCCGTCCGGTGGGTCCCTGCTGTCAGGTGGAGGAATCATTATTTTGTGCGTAATAAGGTTGCACTTCCTTGCTGCGGCCGTGGACCCAGCTGTCAGCCTCTCCACATACAATACTCTTCTGCTGGAAGTCATTCCTTGACTACATTGACCACGTCGCGCAGAGAGCACCAAGGCGGTGGACGACAACGTGGCTTAGGAAGGGGACGACGCGGAGCCGGGGAAGACACGGCAGTGGATGCCCACGCGGAGAGGAGTACGAGGGTTCACTGGCTCGGCTGCGGTGTGAGGCTACCATCGCTGCAGAATAACAGGGGGTGTGGGTTAGTAGAGGGATGGCCTGTCCAGCGATGGGAGTAGTAGGGGGCGGTGAGGCCTCTGCGACAGCACAGCCGGCCACGTGAGGCAGGAGCAGGCGACACGACAGGCGCTGGTTTGGGCGGCTGGAGCAAGAAGACCAGAGGTTGAAGAAGCACTACGACCGTTGGATGGACATCGTACGGTCACTGGAGCTAGAATCATTCATATTGACTAAGTTGACAAAGCTCTCCGTCCCCGTCAACTTAGTAGGCCCACAAGTCAGCCTCCCACTATGGTGGATCCCATCTAGCAGGGGGAGTATTAAATTTTTTTGTTCGTAATAAGGAGGCACTTCCTTGCGTGCGAAGATATAGCTGGTGGGTCCGAGCTGACAGCGGGGGGAATTTTTTTCGTGAAATACAGAGGCCCTTCCGGTGAGTCCCAGCTGTCAGCTAGAGGAGTCATTATTTTGCGTGTCATAAGGAGGCATTTCCCTGTGTGCGGCCATGGACCCAGCTGTCAGTCTCTCCACATACAGTCCACTTCCGATGGATGTCGTTCATTGACCATGTTGACCATGCTGCACGGAGAGCACCAGGGTGGTGGACGACGCCGAGGCCTAGGAAGGGAACGGCACGGAGCCAGGGAAGACGCGGCAGTGGATTCCCATGCTGAGGGGAGTACGAGCGCTGACTGGTCATCGGCAGGGTGAGGCTGACGTCGCAGAAAAATAACAGGTTGTGCGGGTGGGTAGAGGGATGGCCTGGTGATACATCTCCAACGTATCTATAATTTTTGCTTGTTCCATGCTGTTATATTATCAATCTTGGATGTTTTATAATCATTTTATAGTCATTTTATATCATTTTATATCATTTTTTGGTACTAACCTATTGACATAGTGCCAAGTGCCAGTTGTTGTTTTCTGCATGTTTTTTACATCACAGCAAATCAAGATCAGACGGAGTCCAAACACAACGAAACTTTACAGAGATTTTTTTGGACCACAAGGAACGTAATGGGCCCTGGCTGTGCCTGGTGGGTGCCTCGAGGGAGGCACAACTCACCAGGGTGCGCCAGGAGGCTCAGGCGCGCCCTGGTGGGTTGTGCCCACCTCGGGTGCCCCCTGGACCGCCTCTTTGTTCTATAAATACCCCAATATTTCCAGAACCCTAGAGGCATCGACGAAATATTCAGCCAGCCGCCGTAGAGTCCAGAACCACCAGATCCAATCTAGACACCATCTCGGATGGGGTTCACCACCTCCATTGCTGCCTCTCCGATGATGCATGAGTAGATCTTTGTAGACCTCCGGGTCCGTAGTTAGTAGCTAGATGGCTCTCTCTCTCTCTGAATTCTCAATACAACGGTCTCTTGGAGATCCATATGATGTAACTCTTTTGCGGTGTGTTTGTTGGGATCGATGAACTTTGAGTTTATGATCAGATCTATCTTTTTATATCCATGAAAGTATTTGAGTTTCTTTGATCTCTTTTATGCATGATCTCTTATAGGCTCGTATTTCTTCTTCGATATTTGGGTTTTGCTTGGCCAACTTGATCTATTTTTCTTGCAATGGGAAGAGGTGCTTTGTAGTGGGTTCAATCTTACGGTGCTTGATCCCAGTGACAGAAAGGGAACCGACACTTATGTATCGTTGCTACTAAGGATAAAACGATGGGGTCTATCTCTACATAGATAGATCTTGTCTACATCATGTCATCGTTCATATTGCATTACTCCATTTTTCCATGAACTTAATACACTAGATGCATGCTGGATAGCGGTCGATGTGTGGCGTAATAGTAGTAGATGCAGGCAGGAGTCGGTCTACTAATCTTGGACGTGATGCCTATATAATGATCATTGCCTGGATATCGTCATGATTATTTGAAGTTCTATCAATTGCCCAACAGTAATTTGTTCACCCGCCGTTTGCTATTTTTCTCGAGAGAAGCCACTAGTGAAACCTACGGCCCCCGGGTCTCTTTCTCATATATTTGCCTTTACGATCTACTTTTTCCTTGCATTTATTTTCAGATCTACTAAACCAAAAATACAAAAATACCTTGCTGCAATTTATTCTTATTTATTTTATTTGGAGTTCGATCTATCAATTTACTACAAATTTATCTCACGTCTGTTTGCCTATCTTGAGGCGCCGTACCCCGGAAGGGATTGACAACCCCTTTAACACGCCGGGTTGCGAGGATTTGTAATATGTGTGTAGGGGATGTTTACGTTGTGGTTCCTGGTTCTCCTACTGGTTCGATAACCTTGGTTTCATATCTGAGGGAAATACCTACTGCCGCTGTGTTGCATCAACCCTTCGATTTGGGGAAATACCGACGAAGCTTCAAGCGACATCAAAAGGAATTTCTGGCGCCGTTGCCGGGGAGGATCTTCAACATATACCAGGTTCCTAATCACAAATCTCATCTCCTTGCAATTTACATTATTTTCCATTTGCCTCTCGTTTTCCTCTCCCCCACTTCACAAAAATTTGCCGTTTTATTCGCCTCTCTTCTCCGTTTCCCGTTTTCTCGTCAGATCTATTCTTTGCTTGCAATCATGAGTGATTTCGGAATGGCACCAACCGATGATGGACTTACTCCCAAGATTGGACGTACGGGCAATCTGGATGCTAAAACTTTTATCTTGGGGCAAGGGAACGTTATGGGAAAAGAACGTATCCAACAATTTTTTGTTTGTGTGGGAAATTTGAGTCTTGATGATGCTCCTATACATAAAACTACTAGATCTTATGCGGATGATATTTCAGCACTAGTTCTGAAACTTGAAATTAAATTTATTCGTTCCCATCCTACTTTGCAAAGATTGTTTTTTGAGCTTCCCTCTATAAAGAATCCTAGGGCTAAAAAGTTAGCCACCCTTGTCCTTATGAATGAATTTGATTACATAATGCGAGAAGCTAGGGAAATCTTTGATTTTTATGGTATGAATCGTGAAAAACCTTTGATAGATGATATTCTTTACAATAGTGACTATGCTTTAAGACATTTGCTTGGGGATAATAAAATCTTTGACGAAAATCTCAAAAAGGAAGTCCCCGTTTCAGATATAATCCAACAGGTTTTCAGTGATGGCAATCAGCATTACTCTTGGATTGTTGCGGCGAATCAAAAAGGTTATGATGAACACCAACTTAGGAACGCTAAGGTTTCTATGGATAATATGTTTTATGCTGTGTTCACAAAACCCCATGATGAAAACACCTCTAAGAAAATTAAGAAGAAGGTTGACAAAACTTTGATCCTTGCTTTATGCCTAGCTAAGGGCGTAAAACTATAGCGCTTGTTGGGAGACAACCCAATGAATAAAATTTATTTTGCTTTTTGCTTTCTGTTCTTGAGTGTTAGCACAATTATGCTACTGTTATGATTGTGTATCTTGTGTTTTAATTAGTGTTTGTGCCAAGTAAAGCCTTTAGGATCTTCTTGGGTGATAGTTGTTTGATCTTGCTGAAAAATAGAAACTTTTGCGCTCACGAAAATAATTATCATTTTTTACCAGAGCGTGATAAAATACCAATTCGTTTTATAGAAGATTAATAGACAAGTTTCTCAGGTCATCCTAATTTTTCAGAATTTTCAGAGTTCCAGAAGTTTTTGAAATAGTCAGATTGCTATAGACTGTTCTGTTTTGACAGATTCTGTTTTCTTTGCGTTGTGTGCTTATTTTGATGGCTCTATGGTTTTCTTTGATGAGTTTTTGCCATAGAAAAGTTGGAATACAGTAGATATAATGCAAAAACAAAATATGAATTGGTTTGGTACAATACTTATAGTAGTGATTTTCTTTCTTTTACTAACGGATCTCACGAAGGTTTTGTTGAGTTTTGTGTGATTGAAGTTTTCATGTTTTGGGTTATCTTACGATGGATGAAGGAATAAAGGATAGAAGAGCCTAAGCTTGGGGATGCCCCGGCATCCCAATCTATTATCCAAAAATGAGCAACCAACTAAGCTTGGGGATGCTCCCGAGTGGCATCCCCTCTTTCTTCTAACGACCATCGGTATTTTACTCGAAGCATTATTTTTATTCGTCACATAATATGTGCTTTGCTTGGAGCGTCTTGTATGATATGAGTCTTTGCTTGTTTTATTTTGTGTTTTAAGTCTTGATCCCTTGCTGGACACACCTATTTGAGAGAGCCAAAATTATGTCATGACTTGTTAGAAATGCTCTCTTTCTTCACTTAGATTTATTTGAGAGTTAGTAAATTTTCAAGAAATTCTCTCTTGCTTCACTTAAATTAATTTGAGAGAAAGAAAAATATTATGCTCATGATCTTCACTTATATTTGTTTGAACTTATGAAAAGCAACACATTAAAATTAGTCCCAAAGTGATAGATATCCAAGAAGGATATAATAAAAACTTTCATGAAGATCATTGGACAAAATAAACTTGATTCTTAGTAATAGTTTTGAGATATGATGATGTGATATGTGAGTTATGTTGACGAGTAATTATGCTTTAGTAAGAATATTGGTGTTAAGGTTTGTGATTCCCTATGCAAGGACGAAAATCAATAGTCATGCAATGAAATTATATCCTACTTATGGTGCATTATTCAAGTTTATTTATGCTTAATGCTTGCTTATGAGATTATTCGTTTCTTGGTTGGTCGCTTCTCAATCTTTGCTAACCTTCATTTTGCACTAAGTATGATCTCTACTTGTGCATCCAAAAACCTTTAAACCAGTTTTGCCACATGAGTCCACTATATCTACCTATATGCAGTATTATTTTGCCGTTCTAAGCAAATTTGCATGTGCCATCTCCAAGTTTCAAAATGAACTACTCTTTTGTGTGTTTGTTTCACTTGCGGAGCAGTGAGCGGTGGCTAATATTTTCCATGCTAGATGTGTTATTCTCAAGATGAGTGTTTATTCACTTGTCATTGCACGAGAGTAAGGCAAAGGTATTAGGGATGCCCAGTCCCGAAATGAAAAATGAATTTACTTTATGCTGTCAAATAATAAATTCCTTGGAAAGTGTTGGTATGGAAGGCACCCGTGGATACGGTTAGCCATGGAAAGTGAAAGTATGGTTGAAAAAGGAATAAACCTTATTTTCTGTTTGGGAATCGCCTATGATATATCTAGCATGGAAAGTGTTGGGAACTCTAAGCCGTTTTCGTTGGTGGGATGGATACACCACCCAAAATGTTTTTATACCTAAGTTTTTCGCTTTGAGCTCTGGCACCTCTACAAATCCCTACTTCCCTCTGCGAAGGGCCTCTCTTTTACTTTATGCAATTTTTTTTTGAATTTGAGTCTCCATCCTCTCTTACAAAAGCACCAACTAGGAGGCAATATGATCGTACTTAAGTATTGGGTGTAATTAATATTCGAGTGTGCTTCATGAATGGATCAATGGTTCAGCATGATGAGCTAGGGATAACTTATTTTAGCATTGATATTTTGCAAGACATGGTTGCTTGTTGATATGCCTGAGTACTTAAATTATCATGTCAAAACTAGACTATTGCTTTGAACAATATAAAAGTCCAAATGTCCATACTATAAGAAAGAATATGATACGGCATGATAGGCAACATTCCACATCAAAAATTCTATTTTATCACTTCCCTACTCGAGGACAAGTAGGAGTTAAGCTTGGGGATGCTGACACGTCTCCAACGTATCTATAATTTTTGCTTGTTCCATGCTGTTATATTATCAATATTGGATGTTTTATAATCATTTTATAGTCATTTTATATCATTTTTGGTACTAACCTATTGACATAGTGCCAAGTGCCAAGTGCCAGTTGATGTTTTCTACATGTTTTTTACATCGCAGGAAATCCATATCAGACGGAGTCCAAACGCAACGAAACTTTGCGGAGATTTTTTTGGACCAGAAGGAACGTAATGGGCCCTGGCTACGCCTGGGGGTGCCTCGAGGGAGGCACAACCCACCAGGGCGTACCAGGAGGCCCAGGCATGCCCTGGTGGGTTGTGCCCACCTCGGGTGCCCCCCGGACTGCCTCTTTGCTCTATAAATACCCCAATATTTCCATAACCCTAGAGGCATCGATGAAATATTCATCCAAATGCCGCAGAGTCCAGAACCACCAGGTCCAATCTAGACACCATCTCGGATGGGGTTCACCACCTCCATAGGTGCCTCTCCGATGATGCGTGAGCAGTTCTTTGTAGACCTTCGGGTCCGTAGTTAGTAGCTAGATGGCTTTCTCTCTCTCTCTCTCTCTCTCTGAATTCTTAGTACAACGGTCTCTTGGAGATCCATATGATGTAACTCTTTTGCGGTGTGTTTGTTGGGATCGATGAACTTTGATTTTATGATCAGATCTATTTTTTATATCCATGAAAGTATTTGAGTTTCTTTGATCTCTTTTATGCATGATCTCTTATAGCCTCGTATTTTTTCTTCGATATTTGGGTTTTGTTTGGCCAACTTGATCTATTTTTCTTGCAATGGGAAGAGGTGCTTTGTAGTGGTTCGATCTTACGGTGCTTGATCCTAGTGACATAAAGGGAACTGACACGTATGTATCGTTGCTACTAAGGATAAAACGATGGGGTCTATCCTTACATAGATATATCTTGTCTACATCATGTCGTCGTTCTTATTGCATTACTCTGTTTTCCATGAACTTAATACACTAGATGCATGCTGGATAGCGGTCGATGTGTGGAGTAATAGTAGTAGATGCAGGCATGAGTCGGTCTACTAATCTTGGACGTGATGCCTATATAATGATCATTGCCTGGATCATCATTATTATTGAAGTTCTATCAATTGCCCAACAGTAATTTGTTCACCCACCGTTTGCTATTTTCTCGAGAGAAGCCACTAGTGAAACCTACGGCCCCCGGGTCTCTTTCTCATATATTTGCCTTTGCGATCTACTTTTTCCTTGCATTTATTTTCATATCTACTAAACCAAAAATACAAAAATACCTTGCTGCAATTTATTCTTATTTATTTTATTTGGCGTTTGATCTATCAATTAACTACAAATTTATCTCACGTCTGTTTGCCTATCTTGAGGCGCAGTACCCCGGAAGGGATTGACAACCCTTTTAACACGTCGGGTTGCGAGGATTTGTTATCTGTGTGCAGGGGCTGTTTATGTTGTGTTTCTTGGTTCTCCTACTGGTTCGATAACCTTGGTTTCATATCTGAGGGAAATACCTACCGCCGATGTGCTGCATCATCCCTTCCTCTTTGGGGAAATACCGACGTAGTTTCAAGTGACATCACCTGGCGGCAGCACAGCCGGCCATGGGAGGAGGGAGCGGGCAGTCCCGCCGGCGCTGGTTTGGGTGGCTAGAGCAGGAAGATCAGAGATTGAAGAAGCACAGCGGCCGTTGGATGGACATCCAACAGTCACTGCTCTGTGTTGACTAAGTTGACAAAGCCTTGCGCACACGTCAATTTTTTTAGGACAACGTCATCATCAACCTAGTAGGCCCAGAAGTCAGCCTCCAAATCTATGGAAAACAGCATACAGCCCATTTGCCATGATTTTCAATAATTTACAGCCCATTTGCTAATTCTTAAGGATTTTTGAAGCCTGTATCTTTTTATTAGCATTATAGACCATATATTCTCGGCACTGCTAAAAAATTCAACGAAATTTTCATATTTTGGTGGGGTCCGAACTCTTTTAATCATGAAATTTCGAGTCACGTTAAAAATAATTTTAAAAAAATTATATCAAAATAAAATTCAAAAAAAAATCTCCGCCAAAAAAATGAATGAAATTTAAAATATTTACTAGCAAGATGCCCGTGCGTTGCACGAAACATGAAGATGCATTTGTATAAGTAGTTTATCTTGTGGGAGAAAAGGATGAACGAGGGAAGGTCGTATCTGCAAATGTGGAGAGGAGTGCGGGTAAATTGTCATAGTTTCCTTCTATCCGTTAGATATAGATCGGATGGCCTATATTGCAGGATGGCAGGCGCACCATCATGACCAACTCTGCTTTTTATAAGAGTAGAGAAATCCAGAAAAAAATATTTTAATGTTATTGCCGGTTGGCTTTGGTTTAAAAATTTACAGCCCATTTCTTATAACTTATAGACCATTTTCTGGGCAAGACCATTTCTTACTACTTACATCCCTCCTCGTCTTGAAAGATTTGAAGCCCAGCAGGGCTGAGAAAAGCAAGTAAGCCTCGGTTGGGTATTCTCCAAAAAAAGAACTGGGCTAGCCATTTTTCAGAAATAAAAAAGATATGAACTGGGCTCGTCATGTGCTTAAATAGAAGCGTAAGCATGGGCTAGACGGGCCACAGCCCCCGCACAGCGTGTAGTTGAGCTCCGTCTCTAAAACTAAAAAATAATTGGGCGAGCTGCTGCGTCCCTGGTGTTATCTGCTCGTTGTGTAATTTTCTCGTTTATTGACTACATTGACACTTGCGTGGGATCTAGCTGTCAAACAACTAGGAGGAAGTATTTTTTTGGCTTGTAGGAGTAATAATGAGGCACCTGCTTGCGTAATGCAATGACCCTGGTGGGTCCCTACTGTCAGCCTCTCCATGTGCAGTCATCTCCTCATTCCTCTCGGTTGTTGACCATGTTGACAACGCCAGACGGCGGCGGGCACAGCGAGCGAACCAAGGCAGAGAATGACGGCGAGGCCTCGGATGGGAACGAAGCGGAGCAGTGGAAGGTGTGGCAGTGTAGTAGTAGGCGGAGGGGAGTACGAGGGCAACAACATGTAACTGAAGCTTACAAACAGTACAAAAAGCCCAAGGATTAATTGTTCATCAAATTTGACAAAACCCATATTGAACATGGCAATAACATCTAACCCAACCACTCTTTTTCGCAGACACAATCAAATGGATCAGTCTGATCCATAAAATCAACATCCTGTGCAAAACAATTATTGGAGGATGACTACAAGTTGTTGTAAATAGAAGCCGAGCACGTTCAGAAGCCCATTTGTCCACCTGAAACTTCTTTTTTTGCTGTTCAACATGTCCGTCCATGAGAAATCTCTTTACGAAAAACTAAGCCTCATGGACAATAGTGACCTCGCATTCAATAGGAAGAATGTGACAAAGCTTCTGTTTGCCTGGTTGGATGCATATCCATCCATCGTTATTGTCCTCAAATGAATGTCATGAGAACTGAGAAAACCCTGGTGCTTATTACGCCACCGATTGGTTATATGTTTTGCTCGTAGACATGAAGATTGAAAACAGTTAAGGTCTGAAAAAAGAGTATGTCGAAAGAGCGATAGCTGAACGGGTAATTCTAGTACAATATATACGGGCTTTCAATGTGCATGAAATCATCACCTTTATATATAAATTCTCCAGAGATTGAAAGCATCACAGCAAGCCAATAATTATGTTCAGATCAAAACTAAACATTCCGATACATAAGATCTCGACAGAATACAGCAGCATTGATCGGCTATCCATGGACGAACTCTTCATTGAGCATATAACATAATATTAGTACCCAAAGTGTACTCCAAGATGATATAAAACTTATGCACACAAATGAAAAATGCAGCTTACGAACAAATGTGTAGACGATAATATACGGTACCTGAAAAAGTGAGGATCCAAACACCAACTTCCTATGATCATTAAACGGATCACGAATTGCACCCAAGGTCTCCAGTTTGGGCGCGGAAACGACAATTATTTGTGAAGGTTTATAACAATCATCAAGGAGCAACCTTTGAAGTGAAGGGGCATCTTCGATAATGAGCTAATGTCCTTCAAAACAAATTCCAATGCTTTTAAGGTGAGGTGACTTTATTTGGAGACAACTGATAGGGATTTCTATTCCCGAAACAATCAGCAAGCGCTCCAGCACAGGGCAACTTGAGTGGATCATGCTGTGCAGTGAGGCCTCTGACAGATAAACCACCACAAGCAAAAGTTTTTTTAGCAGTGGGAGTCGAAGCATTTGTACAGATCGTGTGGTAGATGGCACCGGGTGAAGGTGGCTGTGTGGAGAGAGGAGGAAAACCGTGAGATGGACAACGGTGGTGTGGGCACAAATTATTGGTGTGTTCGTGGTATGAAACTTTCGTGGTAATGGTAGAACTCAAACTGCTAGAGTTTTCCGAATTCAGGGGATGTCAGCCAAGCGTCCAACGTGCAGGGTATGGACATCAGGTAGCGTGTCGGGATGTAGAGGCATTGAACAGGGCCCTGCTGGTGAGAGGAGACGATGGCTCTGAGGAGATCAAATTCAGGAAGGACAGAAATCTGACGACAGTCGCGATTGAGGGGCGCGGTGCGCCATATCGGGCGCCACTGAGTTGAGAGGACTTGTGTGCGACAGCAATCCTTGGTGGGGAGAAGCGAGATGATCTCCCAAGGATGTCGTCCGGGAGATCGCTTATGCGGTCCACCGGAGATTCTACGGGTTCCTCAGATCCGGGTGGGGGGGGAGCTCGCCGCTTCTCCCCGCGCTGCCGGGTGCGGGATCTACAACCGGCGTCGCCGCTGGCGGGAGCCTCATCTTCTTGGTGCTGGGGCCAGCCGACTTCATTTTCCTTGAGGGCGTCACGTCGAGCTCACGGATTTGAGCAGAGTAATGAATGACGAGCCTAGTTGTAGTGCGAGTGAAGAAGAAGGGGAGCTGGGGTTTTTCTGTAGTAGTGAGGAAGAAGGGGAGCTGGGGTTTTCTGTACGAGTGAGGAAGAAGGTGAGCGGGGGTTTTCTGTACGAGTGAAGAAGATGGGGAGCGGGGGGAATTGGGGGGCGACAGAAGCGGGAGAGTCCAGCACTCAAGCGAGCTGCAGTATAAGTGGAAGCATGGAGGAAGGAGGGTTTTTTTGGGATCGCCCCCTCTTCAAGAAATATGGGCTTCTCCTTGCAAAAAACAAAAACAAATGGGCTTTAAGATGGATAGACTTTTGTATCGGCCCAGTCGGCTGCCCGTGTTTCGTACTGGAGGGCCTTAACACTAGTGGCAGCCCATTAGAGACACTCTCTAGCTCTCCAGCTTATTGCCCATTCGAAAGAAAAAAGAGACGCCTCCAGCTTAATTATGGCTCCTCATCGGTAACATTTTTCAACTTGAAAAAAAGTTATAGCTTCTTTTCGGGCCGGCTTGGCATCCACCAAATTAGAGGATGGTGTACTGCATGCAGACACTCACACTGGTCGTAGCGCGGCAAAATGAGGGGTCAAATAACATGCCCACAATATACATAGATTAACAGGGATTGTGGGGGATTGAATCATGTACAAGCCAAATTCCCCTCCATTCGTCTCCAAACCCCTTGGGAGGAGGTTGAAACGAACAAGGCCTAAGACTAACCACAGTGGGAGTAACTTAATTCCATATGGTATCATAATATGATACTCAACCCCTCTCTTTCTTCATTTAATTCTATGCCACCTCATCAAATTTGCCTACTAGTTGGCATGCATGATACTACTTATGATACTCCCATTACAACCAGCCTGGTAGAATTAATATACCTAATCTAAATGGTCGCCGCCCGATCTCTTTGTCCTCCTCCAGTATCCGGCAGAAGAAGAATCGTGCAAGACACCGGCTGTATTCGCCGGCGTCGCCTCGGCGGTGGCCTTCATGGGATACAATCGGCGGCGGCCTCCCGTGTTCTACTTCTCCTCGATGATGGCGGCAGGCGGGGACGTGCTGGCCATCACCTCGTCGACATCCGCGTAACCGCATCACCTCATCGACATCCACATAGCCGCGTCACCTCATCGACATCCGTGGCGGATTCTTTCTCTGCCTGCATGTCGCGGCTACGCGCGCGTCGACGGCGAATGGCGCAGTCGCAGACACTGGAGGCGTTGTATGACGCAGCGGCTTCTTTCTCTGCCTGCATGTCACGCGTCGACGGCGATGGCGTTGTCGCAGACACTGGAGGCGATGTACGACGCGGCAGCGTCGAGGGCAACAACGATGCCCGTGCCGCCGTGCTCCCCGACAAGCCGGCGTGGAGCAAGTCGGCACTCTTCCTCGAGCTGTATTGGAGCCGCCAGCTGCGGAACCATGCGCTAGTTTAGTGCCGCAACTGCCTCTGACGGGCTAGGCGAGGTAGGTGGAGTAGCGAGCTACCTCGCTCGTAACTACCGGGCTTGGCGGGCCACCCAGACGGCTTTTCTGTCGGGGAAATGCTCTTCCTGCTCATCGGATGCCGCCAAAAGAGTGGACAAAATGGTGGAAGGAGGATCTTGGCCGGCGTCGTGCTCCTGAACGGACGTGTGTGGACGGAGTGGGTTTCTCGCATTCCACGCACGTTTAAATGTAGGTTTTTGAATGCGGCGAGGAGGCAGGTACAACTGGGAGTGCAGCGGGCGGCGCCCTGGGCCGGCGCGCCGCTTCAAATGGCGGACGCAGTGACAGGTCGCGTCCGCCCTGACCCCCCTGACCATGGACCATGACGGTGTACGTCACCTTGTGTCCAGATCTGAGATGCCACATGTACCAGATGAATGACTCCAAGTTCGACAACCGTGATGCTAGGTGCGAGCCGAGGAACACTGTTGGAGACACCCCCCCATAATTTTCCTAGAGATAAATACACTGATGGTCACTGAAGTTGAGGTCGAAGCACGATACGGTCATTGGACTTCAGAATACGCTCAATACAATCATTGAATACGAGTTACAGTAATTATAGGGTCACTAGCTCGCCGTAGAGCTCCGTATTTTGTCTAGTTGACTGGTCAAATTTGTATACGTGGAACCTACTATTGCATTGTCATTACTACGTCCTGCCTGTCTCATGGGTCCCACCAGTCAACTGATGAAATAAATAAACATGTATTTTTTCTTGGTTGTCGGGAATCTATGTTCTTCCACTCTTTTTTTACGTGAGCTTTGTTCATCCTTTTGCCAACACACGAGACATCTAGCATCAAGGTGCACGTGTCATGCAAGAAAATGGAGATAATCAGATAAGCAGTGCATAAGTGAGTCATGCACTTTGATGGAACCTACTACCCCATATTTTTTCTCCTAGATGGCACGTGAATAGTGCACGTACTCAACGATGGAGCACGGGATGGTAGCCATGACATGGTCTTGTGCCTCCTGCCATCGGCCGTCTAGTCCGTATCGTCATCATCTGATTCCTAGAAGATCTCACCCACATCATCATTAGGCATGCAGCCGCCTTCATAGACAACGTGTGTAGAAGGAGTAGAGGCAACTGGGGATGCACTACGTCGTGGGCACTCCGTACGTGCTCGTGTGCGTGCAGCGTGCGTGCTTTTCCATCGGTGCTAGCTCTAAGGCCGATGTTGCGGTCGCCTTCGTCTCCAGCTAGTCATTGAGCAACGAAGACAAAGAGGTGCTGCAAGAGATGCATAGGCTCCGTTGTGTGCGAGCTTCGCCGTAGCACGACGAACCGGACGTTGCCGCAGATGGCGCACGCCTCCATGCAGCCGAGTGTGTGTGCATGCATGTGTTATTCACGTGCATTCTGTGGCCGAGTGTGTGTGCATGCATGTGTTGTGTACGTGCGTTGTGTGCTCTATGCTATGCGCGTATGTGCATGAGTTAGTGCATTGGCATGTGTACATGCGTGGCTGCATGCGTCCTATACATGCGTGGCTGTTTGCGTGGTTATCAATATAAAATATAAAATATCTTCAACTTAGCATCCTGATGTATCGTCTCTAGTGGTTAGCGAACAATTCATGTTATTTTATTTGTTTGTTCCGCTAACTGACATGTGGAACCACAAGGCAGAGAGACGACATGCTATACTAGGCGCTACAAAGACTGTTTGACCAGTCAACAAGTGCCATACAGATATGATACGGAGCTATATACGATGAACCAATGACTGTATAATCATCACAACTCGTATTCAGTGACCGTATTGAGCGTATTCTGAAGTTCGATGACCGTAGTGTGCTTCGGCCTCAATTTCAGAGACCGCTAGTGTATTTATCTCATTTTCCTATTCCTGCGTTTTAAGTTCCTACGAAGATAGACTTGTTCGGTTCAACCGCCTCCCTAGGTGTTTGGAGAGGAATTAGCCAGCGCGAGGCGGTTCTATAGGTGGGCAGGCGGCAAAAAATAGGGGAAAACGTGCAAGGTTCCTTGCAGACGCTCCACCGCGAGGCTCCTTGCTCCTTCTCGGTCATCAGGAATCTATGTTCTTCCACTCTTTTTTCTGACTTGAGCTTTGTTCATCCTTTTGCCAACACGCGAGACATCTAGCATCAAGGTGCACGTGTCATGCAAGAAAATGGAGATATTCAGATAAGTAGTGCGTAGTGAGTCGTGCACTTTGATTGCACCTACTACGCAATGTTTTTCTCCTCGACGGCACGTGAATAGTGCACGTACTCAATGACGGAGCACGGGATGGTAGCCATGACATGGTCAGCCAGTTCTGGAGAGGGTACGTACTAAATAACTTTGATGTGTCCTGTCAACTCGCAGAATGACGAGAAGCTTGCTTACTACGCCTTCTCCCTCGCCAACGCGTGTGCGGTGGCTCGCAACACGAGGAGAAACTTTTGCTTACTTGGACGTGCAGTAGTTCATTTGGTGTCAGATTGCCAGAAGTACTACTGTATTTCTATCATTATTGTTCGACTTCCGGAAGAGGCGAAGAGCTAAGCGCAAGGTCACCTACTAAGAGCAAGTAGTACAATAATGGGCTTATAGCTCGCTTACATGGCATTTTTGCCTATGTGGAGGAGAGAGATGTGAAAAAGTAAGGGGAGTGGGATCTCATGCAAAAGCCTAGCGATATACGCATTCCTAGGTAAATGCAATAAATGTGAAGAAAGAGATAGAGAGAAGGAAAACCTTATAGCCCACACTATTGTATGAGTGCATATAGATGATGGCTGTAGATGACATGGCAGTTCCTTGTAGCCACCAGTTGGCTATATTATTAACCATGCTAAGGCTAGCCATAGTGGGCAGTAATTTAGACTAGTAACATATGCATGTTACTAGTTTATGTTACTATCATCATAGTGGGTAGTAACATAAATGTAGTGTCATGCAAGCCTTCATTTATTATGTTGTAGACTCATTTTGCATTGGGGTGCGTTATGTTACGGTAACATATTATGGCCCTGTTTGGTTCCACGAGTTAGAGTTAGTTTGGATTCCACTAACCTAAAAAATATCCAAACAGGAGGGTTAGTTTGGGTTAGATGCATCTTACCCACACACAAAATCTAACCCATCCAAGAGGTGCTTATTTGGGTTAGTTCTTCTTGGGACCACTAAAAACACCTTTTTCTCTCGCTCTCCGCACAGCAGATCCCTACCCACTTCCTCGAAGCTTCTCGTCCTCTCCCTCCCTCTCGCACCGCTCGTGAAGGCGCCTCGCCGTATCCGCGCTCCCGTCCGCCGACAGTAAGCATCCCCGCCCTATCCCCCCGTTCCAAGCCCCTCATCTCCCTGGGGCCTGTCCGCCCACCAGTAAGCAGTCATGGCTCCTTGCGCGGCCCGTCGGCCTCGGCCAGCGCGACTCCTTGCGCAGGGACGGCAGATTCGGTCGGCGGGATGCGCGAGAGGCCAGCGCGGATCCTTGCTGAGCGCGTCCCCATCTGCCTCGGCCAGGGCTTGCTCCACCAAATCCAGCAGGTAATAGGGTCCAAAGTAGCCAAATGATTGAGAAAGAGCATTTATTGTCAATCTAACCCTGCCATCCAAACACCTTTTTGGTTAGAGTTAGTTCAGGGTTGGTTCAGGTTTAGAATCTAACTCTAACCTCTAATTGAGTTAGAGTATCCAAACAGGGCCTTACTACAAACACCTCTCTCCTCATTAACTCCATGCCACATAAGCATATATGTCTTGGGATGCGTTATGTTCAAAAAACCTTCGATTAACATGTGTTCAAAAAACAAAAAATGTCAAAAATTACAAAACAAAGACCTCAATATTAACTAGACGGATGGGTCACTGCAAAGGTTTATAATAAACCTTTGTAGTAACCCATCCCTCTAGTTAACATCGAGTCCACTTCCCATCTGATCACCCATCTCATGACTACACCAGCCTCAGCACAGTTAACTTGGGAGTTCTGTTAGATGAGCTATCGGTAGGGAAGTTGGTCCTTGCTGATATAAGATGCCTCTTTGTATCCTTTATGTTGTACCCGGATGACCGCCTGTTGCCGCCCAATATGTCGGCGTGGAACGAAACCTATGGGATCACAAGAATCCCTACTACGGTTGCCGGGGCGCGGGGTTGCAAGAAGAGTAGGATCAGTAGCCAGCACAAGAATCGTTTACCCAAGTTCGGGCCGCGAGAATGCGTAAAACCCTAGTCCTGCTTTGGTGTGGTGTATTTCAGAGAGTTCTTGAGCTCTCGAACTAGCTGTGGTGAGTGCATGGTTCGAAAGAGCCGAATCCTTCTCCAGTATGCCATGGGCCTCCTTTTATAGTCGGAAGGGGCTGCCACAGTGGCACACAGGAGGTGCAAAGGCGTACAGTGCCCTGAGCTTATCACTCGTATTACAAGACAAGACACATTTAATGCGTAGCTTAGGTGTCCCCTTGCTTTATTGGGGACGGGGCGAGGCCCGTCCCGTCCGTTGCCGCTCCTCCTCGCTTTGACACGCGCCCTGGCCAGTGAGGCGCGTGGTGCCATGTAGGCAGGCAGGCAGCTGAGGTGGCGCAGTGGCGGAGCCTTCATGAAGATCTGCATGCCGCCACGCAGGCGCTCGATGAGTTGGCCTGGGAACTGCATGTTGCCACACAGGTGCCCGCCCAGCTGGTTGGGCTGGCAGCTGTATGTGAACGGCGGTGGAAGCTTGCTTGGCGTGGGCCTGGCGGTGGCCCTGCTGGCGTCCTTGGTGAGGGCCTTGCCGGGTGGCCCGGCAAGGGTCTTGCCATGTCACCCGGCAAGGGTCTTGCCGTGGCGCGCTGTCATCCCCGGCAAGGGCCTTGTCGGGGGTCTGGTAGCCTTCCTCGGCAAGGATCTTGCCGAGGATCGTCGTCTTCTAATCCTCATCTGATCTTGAATATGTCTTCACAAAGATCTGCATGCCACCACGGAGGTGCTTCCCGAGCCCTGGCCCCACGTGGATGATGGCGTTGGGGACCGTGGGCTCAAGGGTGGCTCGCTCTGTTGGTGTGGGGTGAGCTGCCCCGGCAAGGGTCTTGCCGGGGCTGCTGAGGCTGCCCCGGCAAGGGTCTTGCCTGGGGAACCTGCTTCGTCCCCCTGCTCTTTGTGGTCTTGGCCTTGGCGTTGCTCTGATTGTCTTGGGCTTCGGTCTTACCTTGGCTCACCTCCCCTGCTCTGCTTGGTGTGGCCGCGGGCGCGGCTCCGACTGCCCGTGCACAGGTAAAGGGGTACAAAAACGCACCCCTCTTTTTGTACACTGACAGGAGCCCCCGGGCCTGGGCCACACATAAGCGCGGCACGTTGTTGGGCCAGGCCCAAAACGGTGCGCCGGCAGGCGGGGCAGTTTTTACCGCGGTAAAACTTTTCATGCGTTGCGCTTCCCACGGCCCGCGTGCGTGGCGCGGCGTGGAGGGGTGTGCGTGACGTGGGCGGCATGCGTGGGGCGGTTTCCACACGCATGCATCACATCACAGTAAAGAGGCGGCTCGCGCCTTCCCCGTAAAAACAGGGAGGCGTGGAGGTGCGGCTCATTTACTGAACGGGGCCGGGGCGCGGTCTTAAAGGCGTCCACTCCCCACGATCACTGGGTGGGGAGAGGTCGCTTCGCCCGTTCCCTCGGTTCTGCGCGTCCGCCACGCGTCCTCCATGCACTTGGGGTGGCAAGCGGTGGAGGCGGGAAACTGGGCCATCACTGGTTGGGTCAGCGGGTCGGTCCCGATTCCCTGCGCCTCTGGTGGCTGGATTGGCCGAACGGGCGGCCGAGTCCTGACCCCGCTCCCTTATAAGGAGGGGGAAGGGGAGATGGCATCCCGCACTCTTCTGTCATCTATCTCCTCTTGCTTCTGCTTCTTCCTTTCACTCGCCATGGAGAAAGGGAATCCTGGTCCTTCGATGGTGGCGGCGAGGGTCGCCGCTCGAAAACGCGTCCCTCCTCCTCCTGAGCCCGCGGTGGTTGATCCGGCCGCAAGGGGAAGGGGGAGGGGGCGAGGCCGTGGGCGAGGCCGGGGCAGAGGTGTAACGCCCCGGATTCGATGCGCCAGGTGTCTTCCAGTTATTCGTCATCGTTGCCATGTCATTTGCTTGCGTGTTGCATTTTTCCATGTCATCATATGCATTGCATCATCATGTTTTTCAAAACATGCATCCGGTCATTTTCCCCTTTGTCCTTTTCGCGATCCAACCCTCTCACACGCGCCCGTCGCCCCTCTCAGACCTTGTTTCGTGAGCGGGAGAAAAACGTTCTTGGAATGGGCCGAGATTTGCCGAGTGGCCTTGGTATACCACCGGTAGACCGCCCGTCAAATTTCGTTCCATTTGAAGGTCGTTTGATGCCCCAACGGTTAACCGAGTTAACCGAAACCCCCTTCGCTTTGCAGCCCAGCACCCCTTCACCACAGCCCATGAGCCCATCCAAACCCCCTCCATGCTCTCCGCCGTTCGATCACGATCGTGTGGGTGAAAACCGCTCCTCATTTGGACTCTCCTAGCTCCCTCTACCTATAAATATGTGCATCTCTCTCAAAATCCCGAAATCCAAACCCTAGTCTCCTTCCACCTCGCACCGCCGGACGTGTCCGCCAGACGCGTCACCCCGGCCAATCAGAGGGCGACACTTCAGCCTCCGCCGCCCGCCGCCCAATCCCCCGCCGCCACGTCGCCACCCGGAGCCGCCTCCCGGCCCATCGCCGCCGCCCGCGCCCGAAGCGCCCGAGCGCCGCCCGCTCTGACGCCGGCCATCGCGCGCCTCCCCACCCGGCGCCGCCTCGGCT
>NC_057811.1:168397204-168416973 GCF_018294505.1 Triticum aestivum | reverse complement strand
CCGCATGGCGCCCGCGCCTCCGCCGCCCCGCTCCTTCCTCGCCGTCTCCGGCCACCGCGCCGCTCGCCGGAGCGCCCCGCCGCCGCCCTCGCCCGGATCTGGTCAACCGGGACCAGATCCACCGGTCCCTCCAACCAAACGCCTCCCCTCCGTCCCGGATCCCTCCATCCCGCATGGCTCCGTCCCGGTTTCTGCAAGGTGAATTTTGGCCGAGTCCCCAAGAAACTCATGATATGTGTGCATCTTTGATTGATTGTAACTTCTTGTGTGCTACTCCGTTTTGTGCGTGTGATATATCAAAATGTTCATCATGAGGTTCTCTTCATTTCGTTCCATTGTGGCATGCTTGTTTGAGATCATCTTGATGCCCAAATCATCGTTGCAAGAGTGCTATATGATGTTAACTGCTGTCTGTTATCAGAACTTGGTGATTTGTCTTTTTCATTGAATTTTGTGTGTGCATCCTATGAGCATGAGCTCTACATGTGTTTTGAACTACATCATGCCATCTTTACAGGGGTGCTTGTCTTGTATTTTTGTGATATGTGTGGTGACTGGCACAAGCATGCAAAGTAGCCTCCATGATGTTGCTAATTTCTGTGACCTAGTCATTTTTTGCCAAGTCTGTAGCTGTAACTTTGTGATGCCATGCTAACCTGCTGTCACCAATTAATCTATGAATAATCTGGAGGTATTCACTAAGGATGTTTTGTTATACATGTTATGCTCTATCCTCCATGCCCTTGTTTGCATTTATAGCCTGCTGTAGCGTGTTGTTATCTTGCTCCAAAGTTGATAAATAATGTTTCTGTCAGCCTGTTAACATTAAGTCCATTTTTTGCCATGTGTTTTGCTAGTGATCCATGCACCCTGTGAACTTGCTCTTGCCATGCTTAGCTTCATAATTATGCCATCTTACTGTTGGATGCCTTCACATGCCATGAAATGCTTTGTGATGAGTGATTTGAGCTCGCAAAGATGCCTTCATAATTCTGTTTATGCCATGCTCAGTTTTTCTGCTAAGTCTGAATCTGTTTATGGAACTTGCTAAGTTTACATGGGTGCCATCATATCTTCTGTGCATTTTTGGCTCGTGATCATTAAGGGACTTTTGTTCTATGCAATTAGTAGAGTCATGCCATGCCTTTGTTTGCTATGATATGTTCCTGTAGCATGTTATTTGATAGCTCTAAACTTTGCAACCTGATGTTATTTCTGCCATGTCCAGTGATTTCTGCCAAGTCTGTGAAACTGTTATTATTTGCAATCTTGCCATGTCCTTTTGAGCATGTTCTATTGATTTCTGGAGACAGCTGAGTGTTCATGTTTTCTCATGCTTTACCTGTACATCATGTCCATGCCTTTTTCTCTCATGTTAGGATGCTGTAGCATATTGTTTTGATGCGTGCAAAATGCCTAGTTGCTGTTTTGGACAGATTGTTGTTATATCTTGTTTGGAGTGTATGTGTTGCACCGTTGCTCCGTTTTGAGCATGCTCTATATGAAACTTGCTTAGAATTGCATGTAGTTTCATTTTACCTTGTTGCATCTTTGTTTTGGAGTGTGTGATTGATGTTTATATGCATTTTGCATCAATGCCATGTTTAACTTGGTTTGCTCATATCTTCTAGGCCGTAGCTCCGAACTAAATGGACTTTATATGTAATCTGACTAGAATTTCGTGTAGATCATTTTGGTGCATATTAACTTGCTGTTTAACAACTTGAACATAAGGTTTATTCAGATCTGGACCAATTTCGAAATTTACATATAAGGACTTACCGGAATTGTTATATCTTGTTTCCGGCCTCATTTAAACTTGCTTTGATGTGTTGTTCTTGTATGCATCATCTCTTGCCATGAGTAGCTTCATGTAGCCTTGTCATGCATCATACTTGGTTGAGCATCATGCCTTGTTCATGTGTGGTGTGTTTACCATGTTGTGTGCTTCTTCTCGATAGTTCCTGTTTCGTTGCGATCGTGAGGATTCGTTCGTCTACGCTTGATTCGTCTTCGTGGCTTCATCGTCTTCATGGACTCGTTCTTCTTCCTAGCGGGATTTCAGGCAAGATGACCGTTACCCTGGATCTCACTACTATCATTGCTATGCTAGTTGCTTCGGTCTATCGCTATGCTGCGCTACCTATCACTTGCTTTTCAAGCCTCCCAAATTGCCATGATAGCCTCTAACCTTTATTTCACCCTTCCTAGCAAACCGTTGTTTGGCTATGTTACCGCTTTGCTCAGCCCCTCTTATAGCGTTGCTAGTTGCAGGTGAAGATGAAGTTTGCTCCATGTTGGATTATGTTTATGTTGGGCTATCACAATATCTCTTATTTAATTAATGCATCTATATACTTGGTAAAGGGTGGAAGGATCGGCCTTATGCCTGGTGTTTTGTTCCACTCTTGCCCCCCTAGTTTCCGTCATACCGGTGCTATGTTCCTTGATTTTGCGTTCCTAACGCGGTTGGGTGTTATGGGGACCCCTTGACAGTTCGCTTTGAATAAAACTCCTCCAGCAAGGCCCAACCTTGGTTTTACTATTTGCCTATCACCTATTTCTTTTCCCTTGGGAGTCGCGCTCCCAAGGGTCATCTTTATTTTAACCCCCCCGGGCCAGTGCTTCTCTAAGTGTTGGTCTGAACTGAGTAGACTGCGGGGCCCCCTCGTGGAAACTCGAGGTCTGGTTTTACTCGTAGGATGTCTCATCCGGTGTTGCCCTGAGAACGAGATATGTGCAGCTCCTATCGGGATTGTCGGCACATCGGGCGGCTTTGCTGGTCTTGTTTTACCATTGTCCAAATGTCTTGTAAATTGGGATTCCGAGACTGATCGGGTCTTCCCGGGAGAAGGAATATCCTTCTTTGACCGTGAGAGCTTATAATGGGCTAAGTTGGGACACCCCTGCAGGGTATAAACTTTCGAGAGCCGTGCCCGCGGTTATGTGGCAGATGGGAATTTGTTAATGTCCGGTTGTACAGAACTTGACACTTGACTTAATTAAAACGCATCAACCGCGTGTGTAACCGTGATGGTCTCTTTTCGGCGGAGTCCGGAAAGTGAACACGGTTTTTGGCTTATGTTTGCCGTAAGTAGGAGTTCAGGATCACTTCTTGATCATTGCTAGTTTCACAACCGTTCCATTGCTTCCCTTCTCGCTCTTATTTGCGTAAGTTAGCCACCATATCTTGCTTAGTCGCAGCTGCAACCTCACCACTTATCCTTTCCATCCCCTTTAAGCTTTGCTAGTCTTGATACCCATGGTTATGGGATTGCTGAGTCCTCGTGGCTCACAGATTACTACAACACCAGTTGCAGGTACAGGTTATCCGATGATCATGACGCGAGAGCGATGTTTATTCGTGTTGGAGATCTTCTTCTTCATCGATCTTGGGATAGGTTCCAGGTCGGCAGCCTGGGCTAGCATGGTGGATGTCGTTTGAGCTTCTGTTTGTGTTTCATCCGTAGTCAAATGTTGATCTTATGTATGATGTATTGATGTATTGTTCCGGCATTTGTATGCCTTGTATGTATCCCCATATATTATGTAATGTTGATGTAATGATATCCACCTTGCAAAAGTGTGTCAATATGCAGTTCTATCCTTGGTGGGACCTTCGAGTCTCTTTAGGATAGTATCGCATATTGGGCATGACAAGAGGCCGCAGTGCTCGGGGAAGAGGAGGACGGGGCGGCGCGCCGGCTTCGCCCCCGCCAATGATGCCTTTTCTGATGGAAGGCCATGTCGGAGACCAGCCCCGCGAGTTCTTCATCAGGCTGCGCCGGCCCCCGTGTCGCCGCCTTCGTCTTCCCGCCCCGTTTGCTCGGGAGATGGAACGTGACCGGCCCCAATCCCTCAGATTGCACATGAGGGGTTGTGGGAATGGGGGCACGTGGGTCGACGTCAACTTCCCGGCTCCTCGGGTCATGTACCTCCATCGTGGGTGGAAGACGTTCACTCGCATCCACAGCCTGACGGTGGGGCTCGTCCTCTACTTCAAATTAATGGAGGACAGCCTACTCTCCATCAAGGTCTTCGGAGAGTTCGGGACTCGCCTGAAGTGCTGCGTGGAGAGCTCCTCCGATGGAGATTCCGACGATGGAAGCTCTTCCTCGAGCGAAAGTGATGAGGAGGACAGCGGGGCAGATGACGGGGATGAGTCCGACTAGGCATCGGACGCCCCGCGCCTAGGCGGGTGCGGCAGCAGCAGCATCTGCACCTGGCCGCTCCTCCGGCAGGGTTTTGCTGGGGGCAGGGCCAGCTCCTTGAACTTCTCGGGGCCGTCTCCTTGGGCGGCTGACGTCGGGAGGCTGCGGAAGAAGAAGAGGGCGGGCGGCAAGGCCGTCAACTCGGAGTACGCGGGCATCGACGCCTTCATCGCGTATTGCCGGTCCTGCCGCCTCGTCTTCCTGCTCCTTTCTCGGCACCGTCATCACCGGCCCACCCGTGGGCGGCCACCGAGGTGTTCTCTTGGTGCTTTCTGCCGCTCGTAGCTCGCCTAGGCGCCCCTTTTGCCCTCTCGCCTCCTTGACCTGCCTCCTGAGGAGAGGGACAAGAAAGGGATTACGGGCACCTTATCTCTTTTTTAGTTTGTAAGCCTGCGGGCCTTTGTTAAATTTAGAACTTGTAATCCCCTTGCTCATGTTTTTCATTTCGTATGAACTGTACCTGTATGGGATGTTTTTAATGAAAAAGGGATGCTTGCTAGGTTTTTCGTTCGTGGGTAAACCCCGCGACAAGGAGCGAATCCTTGTTATTGTTTAAGATAAACGTTTTTTGCCCGGCAACAGGCCTTGCCGTCCCCCCACTCCACTCGACCGTTCTCGCGCTCTTGGCGGAGGCAGGGATGAAGTGGGATTTAGGCTCCTCGTTCTACCTCCTTGCCGCCGCGGCTACAACCAAATCCGGACCCAGGAAATAATCCCTAGGTATAGGAAAAAGGGGAGCACGGCAGCCTAGAGATAAAAGTGAGGTTTCACATGCCCCAGTTCGGTTTCGAAATGCATGACAGAGGATAAAAGACTTATCTGGATCTGCAGTCCCCGGCAATCCCATCTTGCCGCGGTTGGATCCTTGTGCTTGCAGCCCCCGGCAACTCTGGTTTGCCGGGGTCGGGACGCCGGTCCGTTTTCTTTCTTCGAAGTAGCTCGGCAGAAGTGCTCATGTGCCCTGCGAACCAAAAGAGGACAGAAGAGAAACAGATAGACGCGCACTCGACCTCTAGGCTAGGGGTTAGTCACCGCTAAGCACTATCAATCCTAACCAAGGAAGAGACTCGACCTAGCATGCATGCTATAACTTAGGGCGCCAGTGCTTCATTTATTTATGCTCAGGGTCTGCGCCTGGCTTTGTACAAAGGGTCACATGCCTTGCCGGCAAAGCTTGTACAAAAGGTGGCTTGCCGGGAGGCCTGGCAAGCCGCGCCTTACGGGGTAAAACTTGCGAAGATGCTCGATGTTCCAGGAGTTGCTCACTGGGACAACATCTTCGGTCTCCAGGCGGACTGCGCCGGACCTGTTGAGTCGCATTACCCGGTAAGGGCCTTCCCACTTTGGCATCAACTTGTTGGTATTCTTGACCGACTGAACGCACCGAAGAACAAGGTTGCCTTCCTCAGAGCTTCGGGCATGAACCTTGCGGCTATGGTAGCGGTGCAAGGCTTGCTGGTAGCGCGCTGCTCTCACAGCCGCCTGAAGACGATCTTCCTCAAGGAGCATCGCGTCATCTTGGCGCAACTGCTCTTGCTCAAGCTCATCATAAGCGAGCACTCGAGGTGACCCGTATATGAGTTTCGTGGGGAGAACTGCTTCTGCCCCGTAGACCAGGGCGAAAGGTGTCTGGCTGGTGGCTCGATTTGGCGTCGTCCTGATCGACCAAAGAACCGCCGGCAACTCATCAATCCAACGCCTTCCACTCTTGTGCAGCTTGTCAAAGGTCTTCGTTCTCAGGCCACGCAACACATCAGCATTTGCCCTCTCCGCTTGGCCGTTGCTCCATGGGTGTGCCACGGAAGCAAAATAGACCTTGCTACCGAGGTCTTGAATGTATTGCATGAAGGTGTGGCTTGTGAACTGCGTGCCGTTGTCGGTGATGACTCTGTTGGGCACACCAAAATGGCAGACCAGTCCCTTGAAGAACATGACGGCTGACTGAGCAGTCACCTTTCTCACTGCTTCCACTTCCGGCCACTTTGTGAACTTGTCGATTGCAACGTACAAGTACTCAAAGCCCCCGACAGTGCGGGGGAAAGGGCCCAGTATATCGAGCCCCCAGACTGAGATTGGCCAGGAGAGAGGGATTGTTTGAAGGACTTTAGCTGGTTGATGAAGCTTCTTTGAATGGAACTGACACGCTTCACACTTGGTTACTAGTGCCATCGCATCCTGGAGGGCAGTGGGCCAGAAGAAACCTTGCCGGAACGCCTGTCTGGCAAGGGCTCTCGACCCTACGTGGGAGCCACATATGCCTCCATGTATCTCCGCCAACAGCTCCAGTCCTTCCTCCCGGGGGATGCACTTTAGTTTCACACCGTTCGGCCTTCTCCTGTACAGGACGTCATCGACGAACTGGTACAGGGCGGACCGACAGGCTAGTTTCTTCGCTTCTTCCTGCTCCTCAGGAAGCTCCCCTGTTTGAAGGAATTGGACGGTATGTTGCGCCCATGCCGGAGCCTGGGGCTCGACGGCCAGGACCAAAGGCATCTCTTCCGCCGGGAGCGGCTGTCTCTACGGCCAGGGCTTGACGCCCTGCCGGAGCCAGTTGCTTTTGGGCAGGCCCTGCGTCCGCGGCAGCACCCTTGCCGGCGGCCCCAGGGGGCTCGATAGGAAAGTACTTGCCGGGACCTGACTTCCTCCACTTGTTCTTCCCCGTTGACGGCTCGATGGATGGTTGAGTTAACCGGAGCAAAAAGGTACCTGGTTCCACAGGTAGCTTGAATGTAGCACGCTTTGACAGGTAATCGGCGATGTCGTTCTCCATTCGGGGGACGTGCTCCGCTTGGATACTGTCAAAGCGTTCCTCCAGCTTCCTCACCTCATCTACGTAGGCCTCCATCAATGGGCTCTGGTAATCCTTGTTGACCTGCCTAACAACAAGTTGCGAGTCACCCCTGACGATGAGCTTCTTAACCCCGAGGTCAGCTGCGATCCTGAGACCGGCGAGCAATCCCTCGTACTCAGCAATGTTGTTGGTGGACATCTCCCTGGGGAAGTGCATCTGGATCACATACTTGAGGTGCTCTCCGGTGGGTGCGACGAGCAGCACACCGGCACCGGCGCCTTGCAGCGAGAAAGCCCCATCAAAGTACATGATCCAGTCGCGATCTGCTTCCTTTCCGGGGAGAGTGGTCTCCTGGATTTCTTCGTCGGGCGTTCAGGTCCATTCTGCAATGAACTCTGCCAAGAATCTACTCTGGATTGTCGAGGTACTTTCAAACTTCAAACCAAAACTTGATAGCTCCAAGGCCCATTCCACAATCCTTCCGGTTACATCTAGGTTATGCAGTATCCGTTGCAACGGGAGGCGGGTGACGATAGTGATCTCGTGGGCTTGGAAGTAATGACGTAGCTTCCTCGAGGCCATAAGGAGGCCGAAGAGCAATTTTTGCACACCGGAATACCTCGACCTAGCCCCCTGCAAGAGGGAGCTGACAAAGTAAACCGGGTGCTGCATCATTTTCTTCTTCTGCACCACCTCACTCAACTGCGCAGGCACTGCCTTGGTGGCATCAGACTCTGCCGGGGGCCGCGCCTTGCCGGCACCAGGCCCTGCCGGGGGAATCTTTGGCTCGCCATCCGCTAGTTCTGCTGCCGTCACTGCCTCCTCGTCGTCCTCCCTCTGTGCCACCAGTGCAGTGCTAACCACTTGATTCGTTGCCGCCCGATATAGCAGCAACGGCTCTTGTGGTTTAGGCGCAACCAGTATTGGCATGGAGGAAAGGTATTTCTTCAGATCCTGCAATGCTGCCTCGGCTTTTGGGGTCCACTCCATTGGGCCCGCCTTCTTCAAGACTTTGAAGAAAGTAAGGGCGCGCTCAGCGGACTTGGAGATGAACCGGCTCATGGCGGCGACGCAGCCGGTGAGCCGACGCACATCTTTGATCCGCTTGGGTGCCTCAATCTGCTCAATAGCCTTGATTTTGTCTGGGTTTGCCTCGATCCCGCGCTGTGACACAAAGAACCCGAGAAGCTTGCCGGACGGAACGCCAAAGAAACACTTCTCAGGGTTCAGCTTGAGGTTGATCTTGCGCAGGTTGGCAAATGTCTCTTCCAGATCTTGCACAAGAGTTGGCCCGTCCTTGGTTTTGACCACTATGTCATCCATGTAGGCCTCCATATTTCTATGGAGCTGAGGTTCAAAACCAATCTGGACTGCTCTTGCAAATGTTGAGCCCGCGCTCTTCAACCCGAAAGGCATCCGTAAAAAGCAATACGTACCACATGGGGTGATGAATGCTGTCTTTTCTTCATCCTCTCTGGTCATGAAGATCTGGTGGTAGCCCGAGTAGGCGTCGAGGAATGACAACAGATCACACCCGGCCGTGGAGTCAACAATCTGGTCGATGTGCGGCAATGGGAAAGGGTCCTTAGGACAAGCCTTATTGATATCTGTGTAATCAACACACAGCATCCACTTCCCATTCGCCTTGCGCACCACTACCGGATTGGCCAACCACGTCGGGTGGAGCACTCCCCTCACCAAACTTGCCGCTTCCAACTTCCTGATCTCCTCTGTGATGAACTCCTGCCTCTCCAGAGCCTGCTTTCTGACCTTCTGCTTGATGGGCCACGCATGAGGGCAGACAGCTAGGTGGTGCTCAATCACCTCCCTGGGAACACCGGGGATGTCGGATGCTTGCCATGCAAACACGTCGACGTTCGCCTGTAGGAAGGTGACGAGCACGCCTTCCTATTTGCTGCCGAGGGTGGAGCCTATGGTGAAGCCCCCCCCCCCCGTGCCATCCTCCCTGGCGGACACCTTCTTGGTTTGCGGTGGTTCGGCTCTGGATCTCTTGCTCTTGTCGGTAGAGCTCTCTGGCACGTCCTCGACGGCAGCACAACACTCCGAAGAGGTGCGCTTGCTGGAGTGGGTGCGAGAGGTCTTGCCGGGATTCTTCCTCCCTCCCGGGGCTTCAGCGGCAGGAGCAGGTGCCTTGGCGGCAGCCGCTGCAACTGCCTCCCAGTAGGGTTGGTCGGCGCAAATCAGCGCGTCCTTCTTGTCGGAGCGGACGGAGATGATGGTCAACGGCCCGGGCATTTTTAGCATGTTGTAGGCATAGTGTGACGCCGCCATGAACTTGGCTAGTGCCGGGCGGCCGAGGATCCCGTTGTAGGGTAAGGGGATCTTGGCCACGTCGAAGACGATCCTCTCCGTCTTGTGGTTCAACTCTCCTCCAAACGTCACGGGCAGTGTGACCTTTCCCTTTGGCTGGCTCCTCCCCGGATTGACCCCTTGAAACGTGCCCGTTTCCTCGAGGGGATTTGCACCCTTTTGATCACGACAGGCGAGATCAGGTTTAGGCCGGCCCCGCCGTCAACCAACATCTTGTTCACCCTGAGGTTGCGTATCATTGGCGAGACCAACAATGGCAAACACCCAACCGCGGTAGTGCGGTCAGGGTGGTCCTCGGTGTCAAAGATGAGGGGCGTGCTGGACCACTTCAGCGGCTTCTGAGCGTCGAATGACGGCTCTGCTGCTGTAATCTCACGCGCCCACTGCTTGAGCTGGCGGTGAGAGGTATGCAGCGAGGCGCCGCCATCGACGCACATGGCCTCCGTAGCCTTCTGGAACCCTTGCTCACCAGACTCATCGTCCTCGTCATGATCATCGTCTTCTTGTTTCTTGTCGCGGCCCCGGGCGGGCCTCTCTTGCTGGTTGTCCTTGCCGGGGCGGCCTCCTTGGCCGCCATGCTTCTTGTCGGATCCCTTGGCATCGTCCTGGTCCTTCTCCTTGTCCCGCATTTCGTACTCAGCTTTTTGCTTCCCAGCAAGCAGCTCGACTTGCTGGTAGTTCTGGAGGTCGTGGGCCTTGGTGTGGTGGATCTTGCAGTATTGTTTGCGGAGCTTCCTGGCATGTCGGTAGCCGCCAAGGCCCGGCAGGTGGCGCACCCGGCAATCTCCTTGCCGGGGGCGTCTGCCTTGACCTTCTTGCCGGCACCGGTATCATCAGATCCCTCAACGGCAAGCACGGCCTTGTCTTTGCGTTTCCTGTTGCGACATCGACCCTTCTTCGTCGGGGTGGCAGTGTCTTCATCAGTAGAGTCGGTTTCCGCGCCGGCGTCTTCGCCGGGGTACTTCCTTCCCTCTTCAGCCCGAGCGCATCTATCAGCCAGAACGTAGAGCTCGGCCACATCCTTAATCCTTATCATCGCCAACTCCTCGCGCATCTTGCGATTGCGCATGTTCTGGTGGAACGCGCTAATGACAGCGGCGGAATGAACGTCGGGGATGTTGTACCGCCCCCGGCTGAATCTCTGGATGTACTTGCGCAGGGTCTCCCCTTCCTTCTGGGGAATGATATGCAGATCACTGGCCTGGCCATGAGCTTGGTGGCCTCCGGTGAAGGCGCCAACGAACTCATGGCACAGATCCGACCAAGAAGAAATGGAATCCACCAGCAAGTGTATCAACCAAGACATCACGTTGGGCTTGAGCGCCAGCGGGAAATAGTTGGCAAGCACCTTGTCGTCGCGAGCCCTAGCGGCTTGCATCGCGATGGTGTAGATGCTGAGGAACTCGGACGGATGGGTCTTGCCAATGTACTTCTCGCCGACGTCGGGCTTGAACGTGCGGTGGGACGGCCACTGGAACTGCCGCAGCTCACGGGTAAAGGCCGGGCAGCCCACCTCGTAAGGTAGGCCGCCGGGGCCCCCCGGTGCCGGGTGGTCCATAGCGGGTCCCGCCCGCTTGTCCGACTAGCGGCGCGTTTCGCGCCGGTGCTCGACGGTGGTTCGAGCGTCTTTGTGAGCTCATTCTTGAAGAACTTGGCGCTGGTCGCGGTGGGTCCGCGGGTCGGACGATGCTATAGAGATGTTATCACAAGCGTCGTCATGATGGGCAGACGCTCGCGGCAGCGGGCGAGGAGGAGGAGATTGCACCGTGGCCGCAGCTCCCCTGGTCCTCCCAGCGCCAGCACGTGGTGGCTCGGTGGAGCGCCGACCCAAGGGCCCCGTTGGTCGTGGATCTTCTTTGTTGGCGACGGCGACGAGGCTCCGGATGGTGGCCCTCCACTCGTCGAGCTTCTCTGCAGCAGGAGGGAAGTCGGGGAGCAGCTGCACGCGCGCCAAAGCTTCTGCTGGCGTGGGTGGCGGCGACAGCTGCGTGGATTGCGGCGCGCTTCGACTTCTAACCACGTTAGAAGGAGCTCCGTTACGACCCAGCGGCTGCGGGCCATTTTCGCCAGCGCTTTGGCGAGCGTGCTGATCCCCTTCATCCCGCGGACGACGCACGGGGCTCTTCCCACGGCGGTACCCAGGGTCACCAATGTGGTGACGCTGCTCGACGCACACACCATGGGAAGAGCGCGCAGTGGTCGCCGGTGTGTGTGTCCTGGAGGTCGCTGTGCCGCCCGGAGGTGGCACAACGACATCCCTGGAGGGCCCCGCGCCACCTGCGGGGGCCCAGCTCCATCTTTGGATCCGGCGGCGTGTAGCCGGTCGTCTGGTGCGCGAACGACGCCGCTCGCCAGGCTCTGACTACCAGGGCGATGCTGGTGCTCGCGGACCGCGGCCCGGGTCCTGTCTGCGACCGGACCACTGCCCGCCCGCACCGGCACGGGCCGCTCGGCTCCCAACGAGCCGACCGCCGTGGCCGTCTTCTTCTTAGGAGCCATGGCGACGAAGAACTGCTAGACTAGCTACTAGACCAGATTCTCACAATTGCGCCCCCTATCTGGCGCGCCAAAGATATCAGTGTGGAATGACACCTATGGGATCACAAGAATCCCTACTATGGTTGCCGGGGCGCGGGGTTGCAAGAAGAGCAGGATCAGTAGCCAGCACAAGAATCGTTTACCCAGGTTCAGGCCACGAGAATGCGTAAAACCCTAGTCCTGCTTTGGTGTGGTGTATTTTAGAGAGTTCTTGAGCTCTCAAACTAGCTGTGGTGAGTGCGTGGTTCGAAAGAGCCGAATCCTTCTCCAGTATGCCATGGCCCTCCTTTTATAGTCGGAAGGGGCTGCCACAATGGCACACAAGAGGTGGAAAGGCGTACAGTGCCCTGAGCTTATCGCTCGTATTACAAGACAAGACACATTTAATGTGTAGCTTAGGTGTCCCCTTGCTTTATTGGGGACGGGGGCGAGGCCCGTCCCGTCCGTCGCCGCTCCTCCTCGCTTTGACACGCGCCCTGGCCAGTGAGGCGCGTGGTGCCATGTAGGCAGGCAGGTAGCTGAGGTGGCGCAGCGGTGGAGCCTTCATGAAGATCTGCATGCCGCCATGCAGGCGCTCGTTGAGTTGGCCTGGGAGCTGCATGTTGCCACGCAGGTGTCCGCCCAGCTGGTTGGGCTGGCAGCTCTATGTGAACGGCGGTGGAAGCTTGCTTGGTGTGGGCCTGGCGGTGGCCCTGCTGGCGTCCTTGGTGAGGGCCTTGCCGGGTGGCCCGGCAAGGGTCTTGCCATGTGGCTCGGCAAGGGTCTTGCCGTGGCGCGCTGTCATGCCCGGCAAGGGCCTTGCCGGGGGTCTGGTAGCCTTCCTCGGCAAGGATCTTGCCGAGGATCTTCGTCTTCTAATCC
The DNA here is from genome assembly GCF_018294505.1 of Triticum aestivum. Lineage (NCBI taxonomy): Eukaryota > Viridiplantae > Streptophyta > Magnoliopsida > Poales > Poaceae > Triticum > Triticum aestivum. Next base: position 168,404,241 of record NC_057811.1, on the reverse strand, counting down.
TCATCTGATCTTGAATATGTCTTCACAAAGATCTGCATGCTACCACGGAGGTGCCTCCCGAGCCCTGGCCCCAAGTGGATGATGGCGTTGGGGACCGTGGGCTCAAGGGTGGCTCGGTCTGTTGGTGTGGGGCGAGCTGCCCCGGCAAGGGTCTTGCCGGGGGAACCTGCTTCGTCCCCTGCTCTTTGTGGTCTTGGCCTTGGCATTGCTCTAATTGTCTTGGGCTTCGGTCTTACCTTGGCTCACCTCCCCTGCTCTGCTTGGTGTGGCCGCGGGCGCGGCTCCGACTGCCCGTGTACAGGTAAAGGTGTACAAAAATGCACCCCTATTTTTGTACACCGACACAATATCCAATGCCACGTCCCCTGCGAATGTAGAAGCTTCTCTCCCTCGTCTAGCTGGTTCGCGCATTTTCCCCTGTTTTTAGCCGCCTGCCCACCTATCGAACCGCCTCACGCTGGCCAATTCCTCTCCAACCACCTAGGGAGGCGGTTGAACCGAACGAGTCTAACTTGTTTCTAGTGGGTACATTGACGTGGCATCGAAAGGGTGTGATAGCTGACTCTTGTAAAATAATTGACTGCCACGTTGGCATACATGAGCATGGGGCCCACTTGTCAGCGTGCTGGATAGAAGAAGGAATGCAAGACAAAATGGAGTGCGGAACGGTGCGAATCGATTGGCTCACGTGTGATGACCACTGGTTTAATCCACTTAGATTGTACTACGTTAAAAAATTCATGCAAACACGGCCGGTTATATTGTGAGTAGGTGACCGTGCGCTTGGCTCTTCGCCTCTTCCGAAAGTCGAACAATGATGATGGTACTACAGTATACATACTTCTGACAATCTGACATCGAATGAACTGTCGCACTTCCACCGCCTGTATTAAGCGCACTATCATAAAGCAAAAGCTTCTCCTCGTCCTGTGACCAACCGCGCGCGCGTGAGCGAGGGAGAGGTCGTAGTAGTAGTAAGCAAAGCTTCTCCTCGTTTGCGAGTAGACCGGACACATCAAAAGTAGTGCATTAGTCTCCAAAAATGGTTGACCATGTCCATGGCTACCATCCTGTGCTCCGTCATTCAGTGTGTGCTTCTCGTCGTTCTGCGAGTTGACGGGACACATCAAAGTTAATATGTATTTAGTACTCTCTCCAAAAAGGGCCGACCATGTCCATGGCTACCATCCCGTGCTCCATCATTGAGTATGTGCACTATTCACGTGCCATCGAGGAGGAAAAATATTGCATAGTACTAGGTGCCATCGTAGTGCACGACTCACTTACTCACTGCTTATCTCCATTTTCTTGCATGACACGTGCACCTTGAGGCTAGATGTCCCACGTGTTGGCAAAAGATGAACAAAGCTCATGTCAAAAAAAGAGTGGAAGAACATAGATTCCCGACGACCGAGATGGAGCAAGGAACCTCATGGTGGAGCATCTGCACTCATAATATTTTATATTATTTAGCGATATAAAATCAACCAATCATCTCCATAGTAGACCGGAAGAGTACGAAACACGGCAGCCCAGTGTAGTTACATAATACATGGCCAACCCACACTATCACCATATTTCTTGGGCTCCGTGCGGCATGTATCTCTAGTAATCCACCAGCCCATATCGCTTCTCGCTCCTCGTCTCTCTCATAGTGCGGCGGGCTGGCGTTCTTGCCGTCTATTGAGGTCGATTAACTCATCACATGTTAGCGACTCTTGGGTGGGATAGTTTTTTGGTGGGTTTGGTGCAACTTGCTCCAATTTAACCCTCATGTTTGGATACTTTAGGGCTATTTGAGCCCCAACTAGCTCAAACTAACTCTAACCCATGGATCCAAACAGGGCCAAATTTAGTCTAGGAAAATGCATTAAGCCATATATACATGGACAGATGGAGTACATGATACTAGCAAACGCTCACCATTAGTAGTAGTTCATTGGTTGGTTTCGATTTTTGATTCAGTTGTTGTCCTGCTACGTCCAATATTTGCGTGTGGTTGTTTCTAGAATAAAAAAAGGAGGTAGTACTTACTGTGGGAAAGGTGAAGTGATGGTTGCTTCGCCCGAGCAACTTATTACTCTGGGAATATGGGAGTACAGGCGGATTCAACTAACAGAGAAATGATGGTTGCTTCGTCCGAACAACTTACTATGGTGAAGGTGGGGCTTTGTGATTTGACTGCTCACTAGTAATTACTACTGCGGCGCAACGACCAGGGTGAATCTTTCCCTGCAGTTGTGCACTCAATATTGCTGCATGGCAGGTGGATCCGGATGAAGGATGTCCCACATGTCGGCGAAACAAAGTTGAATTTTTTCTGGCATTGCTATCAATCCTTCAAGATTTGTTTATATGTATGCATAATTTTAATGAAATTGTACTGTGATGCTATGAAGATTTCAACTTTGGTTCCCGCAGGAAAAAAAGGTTTCAACTTAGGATTCATGTGTCCTCTTGCCTCAAGATTATCTCGTTACAACATTCCATCAAATAAAAATGAAACTACCATAACTGCTAATGCATCTCAATGGTTCACAGATCAGCGCCAATATTCACATCACAACTGAAGACAAAGTTGTGAGAAGGTGTACAAATAAAGAAAAATATATAATTGATCAACGTTGTTCGTAGGCATGGCTCCATTTCCTGGGCATAGTGTTCATTGGTTGGCAACTAGTTTCACCCAGCTCTGTAGCCAAAAAAGAGGTGTATGGAGGACATCACAATCCGATCATTTTCTGCAGCTCCACTAAAATCGAGATGACCATCCTTGTTTGCAAAGATATCCAGTCAGTGTGATTACAATAATAGTGGAACTAGATGATGAAACATAACACACACAAATAGAAGCCGATCACCTCTGCGATCTCTCTTTAGGACTAAGTACTTGTTGGAGAAGATTAGGCACGGAGTTGGACGAGGAGGATAGCAAAACCAATCTCCCTTTCTGCAGTCCCACAAAAATGTAAAAACGTTGCCCGTGTGACATTTTGGCAGTACTGCACAAAAAACTCTTAAGAAAAAAGTGATTTGTGCAGTTCACCAAAAGGTCGCAATAGCAACGAGGTGAAATGGATAGCCCTGTTTGCAAAAGGAGGTAGAAAGGAAACAATTACTTCCCAACAACACGAGTTGAAGACACATATGCCGACAAAAAAGAAGCATATTCCATGTAATAAGGGAAAGATAGCATCTTGGTATCAAAAATGGTTTTAGGACGAGATTGCAAGATGGAAAGTGCGTCGGCCGAGATACGTTTTAAGCAAACAACTAGAGAAGATCCACATGCAGGATTTTCCACATGCAGCAACGTGGGAAGATGGGCAGTGGAGCAAGGCCGGAGGAAGCTGTACCTGAGGGTCATCGGGATGTAACTAGGAGGGCGTCGGTGGCTGGGATCTGCCCATACTGCGGCAGCGAGCAAGTGGCGAAGGACCTACCGCGCCGGAGCTTGGTAAGAGAGAACAGCGGGTACCGCAGATCGGACGTGTTGCCTCAACACCGTCGAACGGAGAAACGATGCACATCCTCCCTTTCCGCTGGCGGACGGGATGCGGCCGGATCACTGACCAATGGTGAGAGAGATAGGCCACTGCCGCCTTGTGTGAGATGGTGTGACGAGAGACAAACCCCGGCAGGCAGGCTCCATTGTATATAGTGGAGCGGATTTTTCTTCTTTCCCGACGACAATCATTTTATATTCTATACGTGCCATTGAGGAATATAACTTTATTTGATACTAACATGTCAAGTCGAACTTTGTTCCGTCTACGCGTGGTACACGACCCTCCTTCGAGTAAACAACCGCTACACGCGTCAAATTATCACGTGGGCTGCCTTTTCGTACAGAAATGAACTCCACCGTCTACCCGCGCGGGTGTGGCTGGGAACGAAACGTGAGTACGTGCATCCTGCGTGCACCTCTTCTTTAGGTGCAGGTACGTACGTGGGGGGTGTGAGAGAGATGGTTTGTGCGAACAGAGGCAATGTGTCGATGATATCTCAAACAAAAAACATAACATATGCAATGTGTGTGAAACAGAGTCATGGATATATCATATATAGAGGGAGCGATCCACAAGAAGAGAGTGGAGGGATCATCGGCGTGAGATATCAATAGAATCGAAAACAGGGATGAGGTGTGTGGCTGCATGATCGATAAATAGTGCCATCGAATTTGTGTTTACCCACGTCAAAGATACAGGGCAGCTGGACTACTGGAATTTGAGTGGGTAGAGGTGCAGTTTTTCTCTGTGGCATGGATACCTACCTACAACGTTCAACTATTGGTGTGTGTGGGGGGGGAGGGGGCAGAGACCTAACTATAGAGAGGTAGATCGGCTAGTATATGTGTGGAGAAGGAGAGAGACCTAGCTATGTATTGAGGGAGATCGATCGACATCCATGCATGTGTGTAGTAGAGGAATAAGGTTGGGAGAAAGGCAAAGGTAGAGTGTCAGAGGGTTGGTGGTGGAGTTGCTTCTCACAAATGCTGGGAGAGGCCTGCTAGACAAATGGAGGGTACGAGTGCAATATCAATAAGAGAGGGCCGGGGATGTCTGCCTGTCTATGCACGTGCATGTGAGAGACGGGTCGGGAGGTATGAAAGGATGATGAGGGGGGACGATATGGTTGTGGTAAGCATACGTAACTACATAGGAATATCAACCGTCGTGTGTCCAAGAAAGGGAGAGACATGACTAGTGAGGTAAGTCTATTGGTGCGTGGGGAAAAAGAATTATAGTCGACCTAGCTATATGTAGGGAGATCGGTACGTATACATGCATGCATGTGTTAGAAGCAAATAAGGTCCGGAGAGATGGACAGTGGGAGAGGGGTGCGGCTAGGAGGTGGTGCGAGAGGCCTACTATGTCGAGGGAGGAGTGTGCGAGTATGAGATCGATGAAAAGAGGGGCGGGAGTGTGCACCTGCGTGGAACCGTATTGGACATAGGGAGGCATGGATGGTGAGAAGAGAATATGGGAAGTGTGTGTTTGTGGTAGGCACACTTGGCTAGAGAGGTATATCGACCGGTGTGTGCCGGAAAGAAGGAGCCAGGGGGGCCTACACACACAGTGGGTGAACGACCTAAAGAGAAATAACAAATGTGCGCGATGGAGGGGACGCTGAGGGAGGGTGAGAGGGGGCAGGCGTTTGCATGCACGATAGAAAGTTAGCCCCAGCTAGCTACAAAGAGAAGAGGGCCGTGAAGGTGTAAAAGACGAACAAATATCATAATTCATTATAAAAAAGTGGATACGGATACTTGAAAAAGATATCATAATGTAGAACATTGATTATAATTTGGGATAATGTGTGGCTTTTGCAGCTCAGGGCTAAATACTTGTCATAATGTAGGGGCGGGGCACTATACTTTGTGTGATAAACATGGTGTACGTATGGAACATGGTTTAGATTATGAATATCTAGTTACTACATCAAATGTACTATTATTTGGAATCAACATCAAGTGTATTCAAAAAATTGAATTCGAGTTCATATAGTACACATAGTTCATATCTATCTCTATAGTAATCATGTGGTGTGTTCTTAAGGTAATACACGAATGATGGTTGAAGTTGGCAACAATCATGATTGTAGATTCTTATTCAAATAGAGAAACGAATTCAAATTTAGTTTGAATTGCAATGGTAGTATAGACATTTGGAATGCACTAAAATGTTGGTATGAGTAGGTTACATGCATTATACAGCCAGCGAAAAAATTTAATTGGACATAACATGGATTCATAGCTTTGAATAGCATTTGTATAGTAAAACGGGACAAGACTCTCTCTTTGTGTGGTGTGAATAGTTTTATTTTTTTCGTTTTTTTAGGGAAGTGTGAATTGATTTGGTACATACAAGTACAATATTACATGTTAGGCTTGTCCCTAAAATTCAACCCGCGCCTTGTTATATCCAAAAATTTAGATATCGTGCTCCCAAAACTCGTGCCTTCACAACCCGCGCCTTGCTATCCCAAAATTACAACGCGCGCGAAAACTCCCTCGAGCTGCCAAATCCCGACACGCGAAATCCCCCTTCTAACCCTAAGCCAAAAGGGCCGCTAGTTCAAAACGGTGGGGATACTTTTGTAACACACCCTACATTTTGGACAAGCGCGCCCCTAAGTCATGGTCCCCCTCCCATCGCCTCCTTTTCGTCATTAGAAATCCCAGGCCGCCATAACCTCTCCGCTCCAGCCGCGAAACCCTACCCTCCTCCGTCCGCCACCTCACCGCCGCCCAGCCGGAGCCTCTTCCTTGACGACGTCATCCACCGCAACAGCTCGACGTCCCTCATCCACCTCCCCGGATGAGGATCCTTCGTCCATCTTGTCGTCCCGCCGGTTTAGCCGCCCCGTCCTCCACCTCCAAGGAGCTGCTCCGACGATCGCCTCTTCTATCGCGGCTGCTCCCCCACAGCGCCGCCTTAACTTGCTCGACCGGAACCGCAACATCCTCACCGTCTCCTCGGACGAAGCCGAGGCCTCCTCGGCGGCAGCAAAGAGGTTGTACACTCATCACATCACACCTTCTCCTTAACTCGACCTCTCGGCGCCGACGGTGCTCCATCCCGCAACCCATGGCGTGGCTACCTCGAAGCCGGCGCCGCAGGCGACATCTCCACGGCGGCTCTCCCCCCAGTGTGAGGCCCCTATGGCGGCGGCGACCATACCAGCCGGATCTGCTGCTGCTGCTCCGGCTCTCACTCACTCGCTCGTGCAGCCGCTACTGCTCCGGCTCTCACTCGCTCGCTCGTGCAGCCGCTACTACTCCGGTTCTCGCTCGCTCGCTCGTGCTGCTGCTGCTGCTCTCCCCCACGCTCGTGCTGCTGCTCTGCTCTGATTTAGTTACACTTCAGTCGACTGAATTGACTTTTGGGTCACTCGATTTTCAGGGGGTGGGGGGCTCGCCGGAGTTAAGGAAGAACCACCCGCAGCGGGGAGGGGGCTCACCGAAGAGGTACCCCACTCTCTATCTTAGGGTTCAGGGTGGGGGCAGTCGTCGCCGGCGGTGGGGGCGTGATGGT
>NC_057811.1:168355853-168396858 GCF_018294505.1 Triticum aestivum | reverse complement strand
CGGTGGGAGTTGTTTCGGGGCGGCGAGGCGGCGCTCTCGCGCCGCTGGCCGCGGGCGGCAGGGGCCGGCGGCGAGGCCGCTGGTGGCTGGCGGCTCAGGGGGTGCATGTTGAAGATGAACTGCAGGCCCTCCCTAAACTAGATGTTAAGTGCGTCTCTGCTACCATTGCGTTCAGTTTCGACAATAACATCCAGATTCCACAGTAAATTTATGTTGCAACAGTTAAGTTCAAAGTCAATAGTTTTTACCTCATCTGTTGTAGTGAGGTGTTTTTTGGTGATGTAAATTTTACATCTATCACTTTTTGGTAATGTAGTTTACATCATCTATTGGAGATGCTATTAGAATCCCACTTGAGATTAACGATGTCTGTCTTGTACTGCTTCAGCCTCGACGTCTTACGACTCACCGAAGCTGCTCCAACGACGAAACCATCCATCACAGCAGAGCAGTGCCCTAGACGCCGTCTATAGATTCCTCGGATCTTCCTCCACACCTCCGACAGCCACCTCTGCCTCAACTTCTTCAGCGACCAACCCAATGATGCTGAGGTCGACACAGCTACGGCAAAGAGGTTGTACACTTGTTGCATCATTTATTACTCTACATTCATGTCGATCCATTAGGGCTATTGTGGTTCAAAGGAAAAACGTAGCAATAGGAAATTTTCCTATGGCACTCTACTATTCAATTATTCATGCATTTTGTTGAAAGGAATGCAGCAAAGCATCCACCTGGACCTACTTTTCAAAATCCTATGCATGAAAACAAGACCAAGTGCATTAGTGGCAGAATAACATTCTAACTGTACACGCTTTCATATGGTTTCACTTTAATTTGGCCATGTTTCTTTGCATTCCTCTGCTCTTCCAATTCCTGTGAACCAAACACCCAAGTTGACAGAAATCCTGTGTTTACAAATGCGTTGTTTCCCATGTGCATTCCTATCCTATTTCGGTGTTTTTCCTATCCCTGCGTTTTTAGAATCATGCAAGCAAAGGAGCCCTTACAGAATTACTTCAGTTATAGGTAGGTGTCAAAGAAAACTTTGTGTGGTTTGTCCTGCTCCTGCCGCAACGTCATCTACCTCACCTGAGCTGCTCCATCGACAGAAGCATCCACCAAACTAGACATCACGACTCCTGATCGTCTTTCGCCGCCTCAGATCTCCTTCCCTGCCGCCGGCACCCACCGCAACAGCATCACCATCATCGACTCAGCAGATGAACCTGAGGAGTACACGGGTCGACAAGAGAGGTCGTACTCTTTTGTTTCTGCTTATGTTATGCATTGCTTAATATTACCTGCTACTTTATCGTCATGTTCAGCTCTTAGACTCCAAGTTAGGTCAAAATTAATGTTCAAACTTGAGTTCTAAATTAGTTGTGGGGCACATATTGAGGCAGAAATGAATAGTATCTTTGTCTAATATCTGGTTCACCTAGGGTATGCCTATGTTGTTCATCTTAGGTGGGAACCAAATAGTAAAGCAATCATCATCTGTCTTTTCATTAAATTAAAGCAATCATCAACCTGCTATCATTATTTTTGGATCCATCCACTGGTTGTTACCATCACTCTAGATTTCTGCATGCTCTCCTTACATAATCTCACCATATTTTTTTCGTATGCATGTCAGATATTGTACATAGTCATGCTGAACATGTAGAGAAAAAGAGAAGAGTTTTGCGCGGCAATACAATGTCATGAACACATCGCTCCATGGTGGGTTCAATGGCAAACCCTCCCCCCTCTCCAGATTGTAATCCAGAGGAAGATATCTATTCTGAGGCGGATTCAGACGTAGTTGACCACTCCTATTTACCCCCAAGGTGTTTGCACTAACTTGGCATGATGATGTTAGTCATATCATGCATATGTTGCCTTGCAGTGCCTACTTTCAACATCATATATGTCATCTGCTTAGTTTAGACATGTTCTGTAATTCCACCTATTTAGTTTCTATATCATATATGGGAATTATGCAGTCTCATGTCTTTTAGCCAGCTATAATATATGTGAAATGTGCAACGCCATCCTGTTTAACTAGGCATCATATATTTGAATGATATCTTGCCCATCCTTTTCTTCATTACATTTCCATTTGTCGACAATGTTTGTACATTAAACTACTCTTCCTGTGAATCAGCCATTTGAGTGAAAACAAGGCCTTCAGAGCAGACAGTGCTACCTGTCGAAGCAGATCTCTTGCTGGGTCCTCATAGCTCCTCAGAGATGACCAGTCCTATTCCCCCACTGAGGTGTATGCTCTAACTTGGCACGGTTATACTGCTCATATCATGCATATGGTGTCTTGCATTGCATAGTTTAGACATCATATACACAATATTCAACACCATGTTCTTAGTTCAGACATCATATATGTGAATGCCCTCTGCTTAGCATATAAATCACATATGTGAATTAAATCATGCGATCCTGATTACTTAGATAACATGTATGTGAATTAGTCATGCGATCATGTTTAGTTAGTCATCATATCTTTGAATTATGTTATGCTATGCTATCCAGTTTAGATGGACGTCATATATGTGAAATTATGTCATGCTATCCGTTTTAGTTAAACAATATACATGTCAGCTATTTCACGCCCTCTTTTTTCCACACTATCTATTGCATCTGTCTCTCATACAATGTCTGTACATTCAACTATGTTTCCTGTTTATCAGCCATTTGAATTGGAGCGGGTGATGGCAATATCTAGCGGAGGAAAAACACGGTCTTCAAATAAAATAGTGCTACCTCTTGGTGGAGATAGCACCTCGGTTGTACATGCATGAGAACCAGCCCTACCACACATAACCCAGACTCTCGCAGATTGTACCCCTACTGCGATGGACAGAGAACCAGCTTCACCCAATCTAACCCCAACCCCAGCAGATAGTAACCCAGTTCCTGTTGACACAGCACCATCTCCACCATAGAGCTCCCAAACAAGAGCAGTTAGTAAGGCAGCTCCAGTGCCCAAAGCGCCAGTACTACCAAGGCAAACCCCAACTCCACCGGTTAGTACACCTATTCCTGTGGAGGAAGCACAACCAGCCATTCGTAGTTTAGCATCTATCGCATTTGACGTTGTTAAATCCTATGTGTGTATCTTCCCATCATGGAAATAATATACTGAATATGAAGGAAAATGCCAGTTGCAGGTGTTTGTCGAGGAGTTATGTGTAAGTAATGTTATTCATGACAATTACTTTGCTTTGTCCCATACATTCTACCTCCATGATGGTTATAATACAGCAAATTTTCCCAATTTTCTCTATAGAGAAGGACCGATTTGGAAACTCAGGATGAGGTAACCTGTGCTAATACCTCTGCTATCTTCAAGAATGCTTGGTGGTAGTATCGGAATTAACTGAAGAAAACATACTTCACTGGAAAATAAACTCATCAAATTCCCTTACGTTCTCCTGAGACACATTTACTGGACGATGACTGGTAACGCCTTGTTCTGTACTGGTCCCAAACCAGGAATTTGGTAAGGTCTATGAGCTCATTTTCTATTTTGAAGTACTATATGCTTGCGTCTTACTGTACTCTGTTCATGTAGAACAAGTGCTTAAACCTGAAGAACAATTGTTCTCATTTAAGATTCCATTGCTATCGTGCATACTGCTTTGCTCTTGTATCACTGTATTTACTCATACAAACTTATTTTTAAATTGAAGGATCCAATCGAAACTCCAATGGCCAGCAGGTATGTTTACGCATGTTTCTTTAACAGGTTTTCTCTTATAAATAGCTCTGTTAATTTCAATTCCAATTGTGTATACAGTTGACTTCTCATATCATGCACATTACTAGCATCACAACAGAGCCAATAGTGTTGTTGTACATGTAGACCCGTGGTACCCATCTGAAATCTTGTTGTGCCGTGTAGTTTCCCACGCTTTATATTCTTTCAGCGCTGCTTTTTCTTGAACTGATATGATTTGAACCGTGTCTCTATTTTGATTTGGCAAGACAATGCAGTGACCATAGGACATAGATTTATGTTTCTTTGATGCTTTTATTATGTACTACTTGGCAATAGAAGACTTGGTAGTTTAATCCTATCCACCTTACTAATGAACTAGTTCACCGAAATGAGTTTCATATACTAGTACATGCTAAAACCGTTATGTGTCTACTTGTTTCTTCTTTTAGAATGCTGACAGAATATTGGGGCAGAGTGCCTTATTAAGCAATGCTACAGGAAGCAATGCAAATAAGGTTCAGGATAGTCAGACATCCTTGTTGGTCTCCAACAAAGCTGATAAAATAGCTAAGGAAAACTATCTTGAAGACAGTGAGACAACCCCAAAGTCCTATCTTGGTTTAGTGTTCGAGTTACAGGCCACTACCGCTTGCACAAGCTATTCAAATTCACTGTCTGAATCAGTTCGGTTTCTTGAGTCACAACTACAAGCTGAAAGACATCGATCAGCTGTGCTGCGACAAGAAGCGGAAGGACTGTGGAAGTCCCTGGAGCATTCAGAAGCATACTTTCTGGTGCAACAACAAGCGTTGGAGGATTTTTGCGCCAAACAGGACAAAGCTAATAAGATTGCTAAGCTTATTGCCAGCATGGTGGATGCCCAGGATAACGATTCTTGAGCTATTCTGAAGTTGTTTCAGTTACTGACTTGTTTTGCTGCCGCGTTTGTTTGCACTGGTGGCCAATTTAGACGCCCAGTGTATGTAATATGCTACTTTGTTCCCTATATTTGCACTGGTGGCGAACTTTGATGCCCAGTGGATGTAATATGTGTAATAGCCGTAATAGCCTAGCGTTAGTTGCTTGCTTATTATTTCCTTATTGTGTTGTTTAGTTGTTTGCTTGTAGTCACTGTAGTTCTTTTTCCACGTTTTTCTAGTGGCAACAATAAACTAGGCCACAATAACCATGGCAACACATGGACTGTTGTGACCATGGTCCTGCTACCTGTGACCATGGCCCTCCACAGGCTGTACGATCCATGGGCCTTGGACGGGCCGTAATGGGCCTTCTATGGGTCGTAGGATCCATGGGCCTTCTATGGGCCGTAGGATCCATGGGCCTTCTATGGGCCGTCTCATCTATGGGCCTTCTACGGGTCGTATAGTCATTTCGCCAAACATGGGTTGTACTATTAGTGGACCAATGACAAACCGCAAAATGGGCCATAAACAGGCTAGAGTGGAAATCGTCTGTTTTATGGCCCGACCATAACAGGCCGTAATTGATGACGCTATGAAAACAGCCCAACGTGTTAACGGGCCACAAACAGGCCGACTGTAACCACGGGCTGAATTTGGCCCACAAGCGGAACAGACCAGTAACGGACCGTAAGTAATCGAATTCTGGAAATGAGCCCAAGAATGACTGGGCCCTTAGAAGGGCGAAAGTTAACATGGACTAGAAACGGCCGACAGACTAATGGGCCATTAATGGGTATAAAGTGATACACTGTTCATTACGGGCCAGTTTCACCATGGGCCGTTAATGGGCCAAGAGTCACAAAGGGCCTCATATGGGCAAAAAGACGTCATGGGCCATACATGGGCTGGAAGTTACAACGGGCTGGAATCATAATGCACGACCCAGATGATGCTACTGGGCCTAATTCGGATAAGACGTAACGGGCCGTGACCTAGCGGGCTATAAATGGGCTATATGTGAACAGGTTGTTAACAGGCTTTCCATGGGCCGGCCCGCTACCTTTTGACCAAGTCAAACGGGCCAGCCTTTTCACCGGAATGGGCCTCTGTTGGGCCGTGCCATGTGTCAACGTATCATAGGCTCCTTCGGTCCAATGAGTGGATGACATCTGTCCCAACGGTGAGGCGACACGTGGTTCCTCTGGCCATTGAGAATTTTACATGTGGAAAATCCCCATTGGTCCGGGCTGTTAACGGGTTATCGGATCCAAACCGGAACCCGGTAGCTTAACAGCGACCCGTTATGGTGGATGCCATGTGTCGGTTACCCTTGACGAAAGAAATTCTATGATGCGCGATTTATCATCACGGAAGTGTCCACTTCCATGATGATAATTTTGGTAATGTCATGGAACACTTCTACGACAGCACAGGTATGACTATCTTGATTCTGTCATAAAATCGTCATGGATGTACATGCATGATAGAAAATGTGACCTACTGTGACAAACATGTATCATCACGAAAGTGTATTTTTTGTAGTGCTTGCTCTTGCTTGCGCTTCTGCTCTACTCTTGCACGTGTTGCTGCTGCACGAGCAGCAGATCCTGCTCTCCCTCGAGCCCCTGTAGCTGCTACCCGAGATGCTGCTACACGAGCAACTATCCCGGCTCTCGCATGCGCTGCTGCTCCGGGCATGGCTACTGCTGCTACTGCTTTTCTGCTACTAGTGTGTTCCGTTTCGACAGTAAAATTCAGTTTCGACAGCAAAATTCAGTTTCGATAGTTAAATTCAGTTTCGACAGTTAAGTTCAGAGATGAGCGGCTGATGCATTTTACATCTAGCACTTTTTGGTTATGTATTTTACGTCATCTATTGGAGATGCTATTAGAATTCCACTCAGGTTAATGTTGTCTCTCTTGTCCTGCTTTAGCCTCGCCGTCGTACAACTGACCAGAGCTGCTCCAACAACGAAACCCTCCATCACAGCAGAGCAGTACCCCGGGCTCCATCTCCATATGCCTAAGATCTTCTTCTCCTCCTGCAACAGCCAAATCAGCCAGAGCATCCTCACCGACCAACCCAATCACGCTGAGATTGACATGGCTTCGCCAAAGAGGTTGTACACTTGTTGCATCTCTTTTTTACTCTACAAGTTATATATATTGTCCACTGAGCACACGCGGTAACGTGAAATACGATTTGTTTCTCCTACTATATGACAAGTAGTGAGGTACCAGGCAACTTAGCTATCCGTGATGGACTCTCTTGAACGCCATCATTATTTATCTCTGCGCGTTTGAGCTGTGCATTTGTAGATGGGCCTAGGAGTTGAGCTAGTAGGGGCAGTGGCCTGGGTCCAAAGTAGTAGAAGTAGCACAAAAATATTTTTTGACTGTAGGCTTTTCCCTGCTCAAGCCTGCCTACTAGAATCGCCAGTGCTTGGAAGGAAAAGTGAAGGAAAATATAGGAATTGGAAAGTTACCTATGGTACTACTATTCATGCATTTGGTTCAAAGGAATGGAGCAAAGGAAACTGTAGGATTTGTTCCTTTAGTGTCCCCTTGAAAGAAAAACCATAGGAATTTTAATATCCACTTGTCCTCCTTTTCAAATTCCTATTCATGAAGCACAAGACTAAGGCATAGTAGCATAATAGCATTATAACCATACATTTTCTTGTGGTTTGACTTAATCTCACCATGCTTCTTTGCATCTTGTGATCTTTCAATTCTTGTGAACCAAACACCCAGATTGGCAGAAATCCTTTGTTATTAAATTCTCTGTTTTGCACGTGCATTCCTATCCTATTCCTATGTATTTCCTATCCCTGCATTGTTAGAATCCTCAAATTCAAACAAGCCCTTACACAATTACTTATGTTATAGATATGTGTCAAAGAAAACCTTGTGTGGTTTGTCCCACTCCTGCTGCGCTGTGTTTCACCCCAGCTCAACTGCTCCAACGATGGAAGGGTTCACCAGAGCAGGGATCTGCTCTCCAGACTGTCTTTCGCCGCCTCGGATCTTCTTCCCCGCCGCCGGCAGCCACGACAACTGCATTACCATCATCAACTGAGCAGATGACCATGAGGACTACATGGGTCCGCAAGAGAGGTCGCACTCTTTCGTGCCTGCTTACGTTATGCATCACTTAATATGATGACATGCTACTTTATCGTCCTGTTCACCTATTAGACTCCGAGTCAGGTCCGAACTAATGCTCAAACTTGAGTTTTTAAATGGTTGTGGGGTACAATTGGGGCAGCAATCAATACTATCTGTCTACTATCTGGTTAATCTCGGGTGTCTACTATGAGTTTCATGTTGGATGGAAACAAACATTAAAGGAGCCATTATCTGTATTTTTTAACTAAAGCTATTATCTGCCTGCTACCATTGGTTTTGAGTCTGTCCACAATTTGCTACCATCACTCTGGATTTGTGCATGCACTCCTTACATAATCTCACTATGTTTTATTCCTATGCATGTCAGTTATTGTACACAATGGAACTGAACATGTAGAGCAAAACAGACGAGCCTTGCGTGGCAATAAAGTTTCATGCAGACGTCGCTCCATGGTGGACGCAAAGCAGCCCCCCTCCACCCATTTCGGATTGTAATCAAGAGGAAGATAACTGTTCTGAGGGTGATTCAGAAGGAGAAGACCACTCCTATTTACCCCCTGAGGTCTTTGCTCTAACTTGGCATGCTGATGTTGGTAATATCATGCATATGGTGCCTTGCATTGCTTACTTTATACATCAATATGTCATCTGCTTAGTTTAGACATGCTTTATGTGAATGCCATCTGTTTAGTTTCTTTATCGTATATGTGAATCATGCAATGCCATCTTGTTTAGCTAGGCATCATATATGTGAATTTTGCAATGCCACCCTGGTTAGCCAGTCATCTTATATGTGAATTATATCATGCCATCATTTTTTATTACGTATTAAGTTTGTCAACAATTTTAGTACATTCAATTACTCTTATTGTGCATCAGTCATTCGACACGGTCATGGAAAAACTCTAGAGTGGAAACAAGGTCTTCAGAGAAGACAATACTATCTTACGAAGCGCATGTCTTGCTGGTTACGGATAGCTCCTCAGAGGAGGATTCAGAGACAGATGACCATTCCTATCCCCCCCCCGAGGTGCATGCTCTAACTTGGCAGGGTTATATTGCTCATATCGTGCATATGGTGTATCATTGGCATGTCATTTGCTTAGTTTAGACATGCTTTGTGTGAATGCCACCTGTTTAGTGTCTAATTACCATGTATGTGAATTTTGGAATGTCATCTTGTTGCAAGACATTATATATGTGAATTATGCAATGTTATCTTGTTGCAAGGCATTATGTATGTGAATTATGCAATGCCATGTTGTTTAGCCAAGCGTCATTGTCGGAGTAAGTGGCCACGGGTAGCCAAACCGACTACCCCTGGCTCTTCAGAAAATTTATCAGGCCTTTGGGCCTTCAAGCACTCCAAGCATTTGGGCCGCCTTCCCCGGCCAGCTACCACTAAAGCCGACTCCCGGAAGGCGACCCAGCCTCACCGACTCCTCCCTAGGACGACTACGGGGTGGCCGACTCCAAGAAGCCGGCCAAGAAGGACGCCGACTCCTAGGAGCCGGCCAAGACCGCAACCACTCCCACATAACGGCGACGTGACGGGGCGTGGCCACAGTGCGGCCCACTACCCCCGAAGCCCGAGGCGGGCATGGCTACAGGAGGCCGTACGGGACGGACGTCTCCCGTGCGGCTCGGCACTGTAGCCACGCTAGCCTCAATGTCATCCACGACCCATTCCTGTACGACCCAAGGACTGCGGGCCCCTTCAGCCAGAGAGAGGCGTGAAGGCGGCCCGGCTTTTCCTAGTCGGCCAAGGGTATAGCCGGCCTCCAGAAGCTGGCTACTCCCTTCCTCGAAGCAGGAGCTCCATTAAGGAGACAAGACGAGGTGAGGCTACAGTGATAGCCCCCGAGGCGGACCACTGTAGCCACGCTTACCTCGACAAAGCCCTCATCATCGGAGGCACGGCTACAGTAAGCAGCCGCCGACAAGACCCTAGGCGGTGGGGCCGGCCTGTCGACCAAGGAGCCGGCAGCCGGCGGGACCCACCAGCCGGCGGGACCCAGCAGCCGGCGGAGTAGCCGGCGAGCGTAGACACTGACGGCTGGGACCAGATCCCAGTCGGATTACCATTGTACCCCCGGGGGGTAGGCCTATATAAACCCCCCGGAGCACCCATGCAAAGGGTTCGCTCCAAACCATAGTTGGCCACTGAGCATAGTTGGCTTCTAAGCATAGCACACACACACACCATAGATAGAGAGAAGCAAGAGCTAGCCTTGTTCTTCTTCTTTCTTGATCTCAACAGCTCTAGGAGCGATTGTAGCTACCCTTTACCGATCTAGTGATCATGCGGAGACCCCGCAGAGCAGGACTAGGGGTGTTATCTCCTCGGAGAGCCCCGAACATGGGTAAGATTCGCCGGCGTGCATGTCTTCGCCTCATCCCGTTTCCGGGCACCGGCGACGTTTTATTGGCTCCCACAATGATAAGCCATCCCTTGGCATATGTCGCACCAACCACCCGACAGTCATATATGCGAATTATATCATGTTGTCCTTTTTTGTATTACTCATTGCATTTGTCGACAATGTTTGTATATTCAACTGCTCTTCCTGTGCATCACCATTTGAATTGGTGATGGAGAAATCTAGAGTGAAAACAAGGTCTTCAGAACAGACAATGCTACCTGCTGAAGCAGACATCTTGCTAGTTACAGATAGCTCCTCAAAGGAGGATTCAGAGGCAGATGACAAGTCCTATTATTCCCCTGAGGTGTATGATCAAACTTGGCAGGGTTATATTACTCATATCATGCATATGTTGTCATGTAATGCTTAGTTTTTACATCATATACACAATATTGAATGCCATCTCCTTAGTTGACACATCATATATGCGATTGCCTTTGCTCACTTGGGCCGGGCCGAGCCGGTTTTGTCCAGAAGCGCGGCGCAGCCGTTGCCAGCATGCTGGGCGCAGATCGCCCCGTCTACGCCACCCCGCTCGAGAATCTGCGAGCCGCTCAGGCGGCTGCAGAGGAGCTCAATGGGCTGGGAGCTGATGAGCTCCCTTACATGACAAGACGGATCCAGCAGCTGATCGACGCGGCTGCAGAACGGCACGAAGCCGGCGCCCGAGCTGATAGCCATCCCCCGCGCCGGGAGCACGCTGCGACGTCCCGCTCGCCGACTGCGAGCGGCGTGCGTCAGAAGAAAGACAAGGAGCCGGCTGCCAGCCGCAGCCGGACTCGCATTACCATCGAGCGCGACGCGGATGGCCGCCCTCGAGCTATAGAACACCAGGGAAACCTGCCTCCGCCTCCGCCTCGAAGATAAAGACGCCTCAGTCCGCCGCCTGTCACCCATCCGACTCTTGGCGACCGACTCGGCCGCCGAGAAGGAGTCGGCGAGAACGACGCCCGCCACAGGATCGACCGCCTTGCTCGGTCCCTGGCGTTAGAATAAGAAGATGATGTCGGCCCGCCATGCTTTGGCCCCCGCATCCGCGACGAGCCCTTCCCCAAAGGGTTCTCGCTCCCCAGAGACACGCCCAAGTACAATGGCTCGGTGAAGCCGGAAGATTGGCTCATCGACTACTCCACAGCCGTCAGCATTGCCAACGGCAATCGGCGCGTCGCCGTGAAGTATGTCCCCTTGATGCTGCAAGGCACGGCGCGCACATGGCTCAACAGCCTCAAGCCCTACAGCATCAACAGCTGGCTGGACTTCACCGAAGTTTTCGTCCGCAACTTCACCAGCTCCTACAAGCGGCCTCCCAAGCCTCGCCAGCTCTCCCTCTGCATTCAGGGGCCCAACGAGTTGACCCACGACTACCTCACGCGATGGGCCGAGCTCCGCAACTCCTGCGAGGGAGTGCATGAGCTCCAGGCCATCGAGTACTTCACTGCCGGGTGCCGAGAGGGCACCCTCCTCAAGCACCGACTCCTCTGCGACGAGCCGGCTACCCTCGACGAGCTACTCGTCATCGCCGACAAGTACGCCACAGCCGACTCCTCCATGAAGACCGAGCTCCGAGTGGATGCCTCGGGGAAAGTGGTTGCCCCGGCTCCCAAGCAGCCGGCTGGCGACCCCAACCGGCGCCCCTACCAGAACAACCACAAGCGCAAGGGCCCCATGCCGACTTCCTCCAGTCGGCAGGTGGCCACAGTTGAAGACGAGCAGCCTGAGGAGTGGCCCGCTCCCAAGAAGAAGGGTGGCCGGCCGCCCTGGCAGCCGTCTTTCTCCTACGAACAAGCACTCGATGCTCCCTGCAAGTTCCACAGCGGCGCAAAGCCGTCCAACCATACCACACGGAAATGCCACTGGCTCACCCGCATCACCAAGGGCGAAGGGATGGTGCCGCCTCCGCCTCCCGGCCCACCGCCTCCAGCTCCCCCGCAGCCGGCGGCCCGGCCGGCAGTCGGCGCCATCCAAGACGAGTTCCCCGAAGCGCACGACGCCTACGTCGTCTTCACAAGTCAAGTCGACGACAAGCGCAGCCGACGCCGGCAGCACCAAGAAGTAAACGCAGTCGCCTCTAGCACCGCCGAGTTCATGCACTGGTCGGAAAAGCCCATCAGCTGGAGCCAGGCCGACCACCCAGAGGTGATGCCTTCGCCTGGCTCCTATGCTATGGTCTTGGATGTCACCCTTGCGACGGAGAGGCGAGCTGCCAGATTTTCCCGCGTCCTGATAGACGGCGGAAGCAGTATCAACATACTGTACCGCGATACCATGGACAAGCTGAACATCAAAGCGAAGCAGCTCATGCCGAGCCGCACCGTCTTCCATGGTATCGTACCCGGCCTATCTTGCTCTCCAATCGGCAAGATCAAGATGGATGTTCTATTCGGAGACAAAGATCATTTTCGCCGGGAAGCAATATGGTTCGAGGTAGTGGATTTGGAGAGCCCCTATCATGCACTGCTTGGCCGACCTGCTTTGGCCAAGTTCATGGCTGTGCCCCACTATGCCTACCTGAAGATGAAGATGCCGAGCTCGAAAGGGATCATCACGGTAGCCGGCGACTACAAGAAGTCCATCGAGTGTGCCATGGCCAGCAGCCGGCTGGCCGAGTCCCTCGTGGTGGCAGAAGAGAAGAAGATGTTGGAACGGGTTGTGGCCATGGCCGGCAAGCAGCCGGCCTTGTCCCCCAACCCCAAGGACTGTGATGCACAGGGCTCCTTCCAGCCTGCAAAAGAGACGAAGAAGATACCTCTAGACCCGGAGCACCCGGAGAGGTTCGCCGTGATTGGGGCGAACTTGGACAGTAAATAGGAAGGCGAGCTCGTCGACTTCCTCCGTGAGAATCGAGAAATCTTTGCATGGTCCCCAAAGGACATGCCGGGTGTCCCGAAGGATTTCGCCGAGCACAAATTACATGTCCGAGCTGATGCGAAGCCGGTCAAGCAACCCCTCCGCCGACTATCAGAAGAGAAGCGAAGAATCGTGGGAGAAGAGATAGCCCGGCTCCTTGCAGCCGGCTTCATCATGGAAGTGTTCTTTCCAGAATGGCTTGTCAATCCAGTTCTGGTTTTGAAGAAGAATAACAAGTGGCGCATGTGTATAGACTACACAAGTTTGAACAAGGCCTGCCCAAAAGATCCGTTTGCTTTGCCACGGATTGACCAAGTGATAGACTCCACAGCCGGATGCGAGCTGTTAAGTTTTTTGGATGCATACTCAGGGTATCATCAGATCAAGTTGGACCCGGCTGACCGCCTGAAGACTGCCTTCATCACACCCTTTGGAGCTTTCTGCTACCTGACAATGACATTCGGCTTGAGAAACGCCGGTGCCACTTTTCAGCGATGCATGCAGAAATGTCTCTTGAAACAACTCGGCAGAAATGCCCACGTCTACTTAGACGACATTGTGGTGAAGACAGAGAAGCGCGGTACCCTGCTGGAAGACCTGAAGGAAACATTTGCCAACTTGCGCCGATTCCAGATCAAGCTCAACCCCGAGAAGTGCGTGTTCGGAGTGCCAGCCGGCCAGCTGCTAGGCTTCTTGGTCTCCGAACGCGTCATTGAGTGCAACCCTGTCAAGATCAAAGCCATCGAGAGGATGGAGATTCCCACCAAGCTGCGAGATGTGCAGAAGTTCACTGGCTGCTTAGCCTCCCTGAACCGTTTTATCAGCCGACTAGGAGAGAAGGCTCTCCCCCTGTACCGACTCATGAAGAATTCCACTCACTTTGAGTGGAACGATCAAGCCGACCAAGCCTTCCATGAGTTGAAGAAAATGTTGACCACTCCGCCTGTCCTGGCTGCGCCGACTGAGAAGGAGCCCATGCTCCTCTACATCGCCGCGACAAGCCGAGTCGTCAGCACTGTTGTTGTGGTCCAGCGCCCGGAGGAAGGCCGAGCCCAGCTGGTCCAGAGGCCGGTCTACTATCTCAGCGAAGTACTGTCCAGCTCAAAGCAAAACTACCCGCACTACCAGAAGATGTGCTATGGGGTGTACTTCGCTGCCAAGAAATTGAAGCCCTACTTCCAAGAGCACCCCATCACGGTCGTGTGCACTGCCCCGCTCGCCGAGATCATAGGCAGCCGGGATGCATCCGGCCGGGTGGCCAAATGGGCTATTGCCTTGGCGCCCTACACGATTTTCTATCAACCCCGCACCGCCATCAAGTCGCAAGCATTGGCCGACTTCCTCGTCAACTGGGCCGAGACCCAGTACTTACCGCCGGCTCCCGACTCTACCCATTGGCGGATGCACTTTGACGGGTCCAAGATGCGCACCGGCTTGGGAGCCGGCATCGTCCTCACCTCTCCCAAAGGCGACAAGCTCAAGTACGCGCTGCAGATCCACTTCGCCGCCTCCAACAACGTGGCCGAGTATGAGGCGCTCGTACATGGGCTCCGGCTAGCCAAAGAGCTCGGCATACGCCGGATCCTGTGCTACGGCGACTCCGACTTAGTGGTCCAGCAATCATCTGGCGACTGGGATGCCAAGGACGCGAACATGGCGAGCTACCGCTTCCTCGTCCAGCAGATGAGCGGATACTTCGAAGGGTGCGAGTTCCTTCACGTGCCAAGGGCCGACAACGACCAAGCAGATGCCCTAGCACGGATCGGCTCCACCCGACAAGCCATACCGACTGGCGTCTCCCTCCAGCGCCTCCTCAAGCCGTCCATCAAGCCGTCTCCAGAGTCGGACTCCATCTTCGTACCGCCTGCGCCAGAAACAGCCGGATCCGGCTCAAGAAATCCCGCAGGCGGCACGGGGACTTCGACGACTGCCCCGGGGACTGACGTAGTCGCACCCGGCCCAGGGACTTCAGAACCCGGCCCGGGGACTGCAGCAGTCGGCCCGGGGACTGCAACGATACAAGAAGCGGTGGTCGACTCCAATGCAACACCCAACCCACCCACCCGAGTCATGGTGGCCACATTAACAGCAGAAGAAGTCACAGCTCCCTCATGGGCCCAGCCCACCCTCAAGTTCCTAGTCAGCAGAGAGCTGCCGGCTGATGAGATCTCAGCAATACTAGTGCAACGACGAGCCGCAGCATACACAATAATCAACAGGGAGCTTGTGAAGCGCAGCGTCACTGGAGTCTTCCAGCGTTGCGTCGAGCCAGAAAAAGGAGTGGCGATCCTCAAAGACATCCACCAAGGCGAATGCGGCCATCACGCCGCCTCAAGATCCCTCGTGGCCAAGGCTTTCCGCCACGGGTTCTTCTGGCCGACTGCCTTGGAGGATGCTAAAGAAATAGTCAAGAGCTGCAGAGGATGTCAAGTCTTCAGTTCCAAACAACACCTGCCGGCTTCTGCCCTCAAGACCATTCCCCTCACCTGGCCTTTTGCCGTCCGGGGACTGGACATGGTGGGCCCTTTCAAGACAGCCCGCGGTGGCATGACGCGTCTACTCGTTGCTGTGGACAAGTTCACAAAGTGGATCGAAGCCAAGCCGATTAAGAAGCTGAATGGGCCGACTGCCGTAACATTCATCTCCGACATCACTACTCGGTACGGCGTGCCACACAGCATCATCATCGACAACGGCACGAACTTCGCCAAAGGAGCACTGGCACGTTTCTGCGCGACGCAGGGCATCCGACTGGACTTAGCGTCCGTTGCCCACCCGCAGTCAAATGGCCTGGTCGAGCGAGCAAATGGACTCATCCTCTCCGGCATCAAGCCCCGATTGGTCGTACCACTAGAGCGATTGGCCGGCTGCTGGCTCGAAGAGCTGCCGGCTGTCCTCTGGAGTCTGCGCACTACACCCAACAAGTCAACCGGCTTCACTCCATTCTTCCTTGTGTACGGTGCCGAGGCTGTCATCCTAACAGACATCGAGTTCGACTCGCCTCGGATCACCATGTACACAGAGGAGGAAGTCAAAGAAGCAAGAGAAGACGGCGTCGACCTACTAGAAGAGGGCCGGCTGTTAGCCCTCAGCCGGTCCGCCATCTATCAGCAAGGCATGCGCCGCTACTACAACCGCAAGGTCAAGCCAAGATCCTTCCAAGAGGGCGACCTTGTGCTCCGGCTGATCCAGCGAACAGCCGGCCAGCACAAGCTCTCGGCCCCTTGGGAAGGCCCCTTCGTCGTCAGCAAGGCACTCGGCAACGACTCCTACTACTTGATCGACGCGCAAAAACCAAGAGCACGCAACAGAGACGACTCCGGCAAGGAGTCGGAGCGACCATGGAACGCAAACCTCCTAAGACGATTTTACAGCTGAAAAGCAGTATGTATCACACTACCCTTTTTGTATTAAGTACAAACCAACTGGCCCCCCGAACAGTACTCGGGGACTGCCTTTTGTTTATCTATGAATGACGAGTGTCATATCCTTGAATGCATTATTACATTTCAAATTTTCGTCCCGCACCGGGTCCGACTAGTCGGCCCGGGGACTGGCCGCCTTGAGCTATATCGAAAGTCCTTCCTAAAGTCAGCAAAGTAGTGCGCCGGCTCCCGAGTCCCCCCTTGTTGAAAGTCGCAGCTCAAAGAACTGACTGTCCGACTAGCAAGAGGAAAGACAGAAAGGACGCCCACACGAAAAACGACTAAGGAACAACTAACCTATATAGCAAAAAGACGGCCTCCAAGTATGCCTGCCAGCTGTCAAAGCAGCCGGCTGGCCGGCTTTCGAAAAAACTTAGCTTAAGTCCGGCAGAGCTAAAAGTACTTCCCCCTCCCCAATCGGCCAGGCACCCCCCGGCTACAGATTGCAGAGCAACTGTTTGACTGGGGAGGCGGCAACTAAGGGAGGGCGGCAAAGGAAAAAAGCAAAAGGACA
Organism: Triticum aestivum; assembly: GCF_018294505.1. NCBI lineage: Eukaryota > Viridiplantae > Streptophyta > Magnoliopsida > Poales > Poaceae > Triticum > Triticum aestivum. Next base: position 168,379,876 of record NC_057811.1, on the reverse strand, counting down.
AAAAGCGAAAGTACAAGGAAAGACCGATTGCATAACTTATATACATAAAGCCCTCGATAGGCGGCAACAGACTTGAGTTTCAATACACCCAGTGGGTGGAACTGCGCAGACTTAACCAAAAACATTGTTCAAAAGTAACAAGACAGGAAACAAAAGAAAGAAGACAAAGGCGCGAAGGCCGAGCTGGTCGGTGAAGGCGACCTCGCTGGCTGAAGAAGTGGCCGCCTAGCTGGTCCCGGCTTGACCACCTCCTGCGGCAGGAGACGCGCTCGCACGCGACGTAGTGCTGGAGGCGCGGTCAGGCTGGCCGGCTACTCCGCCAGCCGGCTCGGCGTCTTCACCCTCCTCCTCCTCCTCTTCGCCCTCGTCGCTAGAGTCGATCTCCTCCGCCGAGTCCTCGCCGCACGCCGGGTCCAGCCCGAACCAATCTTCCGGCTGGGCGACTCCATTGTCGTCCACCTCGGGGGCGAAGACGTTGGTGTCGGTGTAGTCGGCGATCGCCGAAGCCCGCCGAATGATGGCCGGCCGCGCCGGCTCCAGCTCCGTATTGGCTTGCTGCCGCCAGGTAGCCAGCTGGTCCAGGATCAGGCCAGGGTACCAGGCCTTGACGAACTCCAGCGCCCGCCCGGCTCCAGAGCGAGCCGCTGATGCCTTCCAAGCCTCGAAGCGGCCGACGGCCACCTCCAGCCAGTCGGCGGTCCGACTGGGAGTGCGCGGGATCACTTGGCCGGGCCAGAGGGCGGCCAGGACCTGCGACCCGGCACGCTGAAGCCGGCGGAGCAGCCTGTGAGCCGGCTGGATGCGAGCCTGGATCACCAGGAGCTGTTCCTCCAGCGAGCGGCCGGCGGTTGGCGAGATCTCGAAGCCGGCTTGCCTCTTCGCCTGGCGGCGGGCTTCGATGGCCTGGTTGGCGGCAGTTGAATAACCAGGGAAGTACTCTGCACAAAGAAGAAAAGAAAAGAAGAACCCCAAATCAGAAAAACAAGTCAAAGTGACAGATGGTAAGAAAGGACGAAGGGGTAGACGACTTACCGTCAACCAGATCCTCGATCTGGCCATAGCCGGAGACCAGAGTCTGCTTGGCCTCTGCCCAGCCGGCCGCCTCCGTCTCGAACTCGGCCTGGAGGGTGGCTTCGCGGTCCTGCGCAGACTTCAGCGCCGCCTTGTGGCTTTCCTCCTGGTCGGCCAGCTTCTTGACCAGGCGGTCGCGCTCCTGCACCAAGGCGGCGAGCTCCGCGTCCTTGGCACGAAGAGCAGTCTGGGACTCCCCCAGCTGCGCCCTCAGACCGGCATTGGCCGCTGCAGAGATAGAAGAAGAAGAACAATGAGAAATCATCAAGGAAGATCTGAGCCGACTGCTCAGCAGTCGGCCCGAATCTCGGGGACTACACCCAGTGGGTGCGCTGACGCGCCCCCACATGAGATAAAGATCAAGTCACATACCTCAGCTTTCAGTGAGATCGGCGGTCTTCTGCGTCAGCTCCTGAGCCTGGGAGTTGAAGGCGGCTGCTCGGAGGTTGTGGTAGTCCTGCAAGACGGACAGAAGACCGACGTGAGAACAAAAGCAGCAAAAACAAAATCTCCAAGAAGTTCCAAGCCGCCTGCTCAGCAGCCGACTAGGAACTCGGGGACTACACCCAGTGGGTGCGCTGACGCGCCCCCACGAGAGAAATCAAGATCGAGATAGAACAAGATGGGAATACTAACCCGGATGGCTGCCCGCGTTGCGAGGAATTCGTCAGTGAACTGCCTCAGCGCCGCGGCTTGGCTCTGGAGCCGGGTCCGGACGTCTTGTGCAGCGATGTTCACCACGGCTGTCCCTCCGCCTGGCGTCCACCCGGAGGTAGCGCTGGCCGCCTCCGCATCTCGGGCCGACGAGCTGGAGCCCACGGCCGGCTGTGGCTCCGACGCCGCCTTCTGCGGCTCCGACGCGGCCTTCCCTGCGCGCCGGCTTGGCGGAACCCGGACCGCCACCTCAGCTCCCGCGGCCGGCTCGCCCTCCGCCGACTGTGCGGGTGCATGCTCAGGCTGGCTGCCTTGGGCCACCCTAGTCGGAGGAATCAGCCCCGGCGCCTCCCCCAAGATGATGACGTCGCCGCCGCTTCCTCCCAGACCCGGCTGGGAACCGCTGGCTCCCCCTGGCGAGGGATCCACGTCCCCTGGCGCCATGGTGCGCAGGGGGGTGACCATCAATGCCTCCCCTGCCGCCGCCTCGGCCTCGGCCTCTGCCTGGGCCTTGGCTGTGGCCTCGGCGAGCGCCTTCGCCGCCTCCTCCTCCCGAGCGGCCTGGGCGGCGGCTGCCCTCCGTGCCTCCGCCTCCCGCGCTTCCTGCACCTCCCGCACCTCCCGCGCGTTCCTTTCCGTCGCCTCCAGGAGGGCGGCGCGGGGATCTACGCGGCGGGTGGTGCTCCCAGAGCCCCCTGGCGACTCGATGACGGAGCCGGCGTCCGCCCGCTCAAGTGACAGTGGACCTCTGACCGTTGAAAAAGAAGACGAAGGTTCAAGAACCACCCAAGAAGAGAAAGAAGGACAATACGAAGAAAGAGAGAACTTACACCGACACAGTCTGCGGCTGCTTCACCACTTTGCGGAAGCGAGCCGCCTTCGCGGCCGCCTCTTCCCGCCTGGTGGCTGTCGCCCCACCCCTGGGCTTCTTCGTCCGGCTACCGAACATGCCCTGGGTGGCGCGACGTTTCTGGCCTCTACCCCGAGCAGGCTGCGCGCCGGAGGAGCCCGCGCCGCGTCCGGATGCCGGCTTGCGATGCGGGACGGCTTCGGCTTCGTCCTCGTCCGGCCAGTCGTCGAAGGTAGCGGAGAGCCCGGAGCCGCCTGTTTCGCCGCCGGCTTGGCCGCCGGCCGGCTCGGCGGCATCCTCCATATGGACTGCCCCCAGGTCGGGGTCCTCCTGGTCGTGCTCAGTCCGGTCGGGGACGAAGCGGCGCTCCACGTCCGCCCCGCCAGTCGGCCGAAGTAGAGGATTCTGTCAAAAGAGCGAGCCGACTGAGTTAGAGTCGGCCCAGAGGAACTCGGCGACAAAGCTGAGAGAGAGAAAGGGAAAAAGAGAAGGGGAGCGTACCGTAGGCGGAGGATTGGCGCGGCTGTATGGCTCCTTGCCGAATTGCCAGTCGTCGGAAAGCTGGCAGTTGGCGAGGTAGGTCACCATGTCGGCGGCGTCGGGCTGCGGCATCTCCTTGGTGCACATCCGGCTCGGATCGACCTGGCCGCTCATCTGACAGATCAGATGAGGCCGGCTCTGGAGCGGGAGGACCCGGCGCGTGACGAACGCGGCCAGGAGGTCGGGCCTCATCAGGCCCTCCGACTGGACCATCACCCGCAGGCGGGCGATGGCGGCGTTTCCTCCCTGCGACAGCGTCACCGCCCGGAAGGACCACTGGGGCAGCCTCCCCGCCGGTGGGCCGGCTACGTAAGTCGGCAGGTTGATGTAGTCGCCCCGTGGAGCGATGTTTCGCACGTAGAAGTATGACTTCTGCCACTTCATCACCGATTGGATCAGCGTGATGACGGGGAAGGGGTTGTCGGCTCCCGATCTCCGCGACGCGATGAAGGCGCCAGTGTAGACCGGCACGCCCTTGCTGCGCGTACCCAGCTTCGACTGGAAGAACTCCCCCCAGAGCTCGAGGGTGGGGAGGACGCCGAGATAGCCCTCGCACAGGGTGACGAAGGCCGACAGCAGCACCACCGCGTTGGGGGTGAGGTGGTGCGGCTGGAGCTGATAGAAGTCCAGCCAGGAGCGGAAGAAGGCGCTCACTGGCTGGCCGAAGCCACACAGGAAGTGCGAGCGGAAGACCACCCGCTCGCCGTCCCGCGGCGCCGGCCTGATTTCCTTCTCCGGCGCGAGGCGGACCTCCACTTTGTCCGCACTGGGCAGGCGCCGGGTGTCGCGGAGGAAGTCGATGTGGTCGTTGTGGACAATGGAGCCATCCCAATCCCCGCCAAGCCGCTCTACGTGGGGAGGCATGGCGGAAGCTAGCACGGCGGCGGAGGAGCATGCGGAGGAAGAGCGCGCCGGCGAGGCGCTGTCGCGAGAACGAGCAAGGCAAGAAGACGGTGGAAGTAGGAGGAGCGTGCGAGGGCCTGCCGCCCTCCACCTCCCCCTATTTATAGCCTCACGCGGCTGAAAAGGCCGGACATGGGGGGAGACGTGGGATTAACTGCGCCCACTCCCCCCACGTCTCGCGTTTATTACGCATAAGTGCGAGCTGAAACTGCCGCACGGAACGTGCGGGCGGTTTCGGGATACAAGGGATCCGCGCCTGGGCCGGGGCGCGGATGTGGCGGCCCCCCTCTCTGCGGCGACGTCCCGTCACGCGCATGGGCAGGCAGGCTTTCCGGCCCGTGGCCCGGCACACGTGCCGGCGGGTTCCCGCCCTCCGACTCCAGAAGATTTCGGCTCAGGCGGCGTGCCTGACCAAGGCCGGCTCCCAGCTGCCGGCTTGTCACGATAGGAAGCTGTTCGAGCTTCTCGAACCCCACTCCACCTCGAAGCCCAATCAGCTTTGGGGACTACTATCGGAGTAAGTGGCCACGGGTAGCCAAACCGACTACCCCTGGCTCTTCAGAAAATTTATCAGGCCTTTGGGCCTTCAAGCACTCCAAGCATTTGGGCCGCCTTCCCCGGCCAGCTACCACTAAAGCCGACTCCCGGAAGGCGACCCAGCCTCACCGACTCCTCCCTAGGACGACTACGGGGTGGCCGACTCCAAGAAGCCGGCCAAGAAGGACGCCGACTCCTAGGAGCCGGCCAAGACCGCAACCACTCCCACATAACGGCGACGTGACGGGGCGTGGCCACAGTGCGGCCCACTACCCCCGAAGCCCGAGGCGGGCATGGCTACAGGAGGCCGTACGGGACGGACGTCTCCCGTGCGGCTCGGCACTGTAGCCACGCTAGCCTCAACGTCATCCACGACCCATTCCTGTACGACCCAAGGACTGCGGGCCCCTTCAGCCAGAGAGAGGCGTGAAGGCGGCCCGGCTTTTCCTAGTCGGCCAAGGGTATAGCCGGCCTCCAGAAGCCGGCTACTCCCTTCCTCGAAGCAGGAGCTCCATTAAGGAGACAAGACGAGGTGAGGCTACAGTGATAGCCCCCGAGGCGGACCACTGTAGCCACGCTTACCTCGACAAAGCCCTCATCATCGGAGGCACGGCTACAGTAAGCAGCCGCGGACAAGACCCTAGGCGGTGGGGCCGGCCTGTCGACCAAGGAGCCGGCAGCCGGCGGGACCCACCAGCCGGCGGGACCCACCAGCCGGCGGAGTAGCCGGCGAGCGTAGACACTGACGGCTGGGACCAGATCCCAGTCGGATTACCATTGTACCCCCGGGGGGTAGGCCTATATAAACCCCCCGGAGCACCCATGCAAAGGGTTCGCTCCAAAGCATAGTTGGCCACTGAGCATAGTTGGCTTCTAAGCATAGCACACACACACACCATAGATAGAGAGAAGCAAGAGCTAGCCTTGTTCTTCTTCTTTCTTGATCTCAACAGCTCTAGGAGCGATTGTAGCTACCCTTTACCGATCTAGTGATCATGCGGAGACCCCGCAGAGCAGGACTAGGGGTGTTATCTCCTCGGAGAGCCCCGAACCTGGGTAAGATTCGCCGGCGTGCATGTCTTCGCCTCATCTCGTTTCCGGGCACCGGCGACGTTTTATTGGCTCCCACAATGATAAGCCATCCCTTGGCATATGTCGCACCAACCACCCGACAGTCATATATGCGAATTATATCATGTCGTCCTTTTTTTGTATTACTCATTGCATTTGTCGACAATGTTTGTATATTGAACTGCTCTTCCTGTGCATCACCATTTGAATTGGTGATGGAGAAATCTAGAGTGAAAACAAGGTCTTCAGAACAGACAATGCTACCTGCTGAAGCAGACATCTTGCTAGTTACAGATAGCTCCTCAAAGGAGGATTCAGAGGCAGATGACAAGTCCTATTATTCCCCTGAGGTGTATGATCAAACTTGGCAGGGTTATATTACTCATATCATGCATATGTTGTCATGTAATGCTTAGTTTTTACATCATATACACAATATTGAATGCCATCTCCTTAGTTGACACATCATATATGCGATTGCCTTTGCTCACTTGCTTAGTATATAAATCATATATTTGAATTATATCATGCCATGATGTTTACATAGACAGCATGTATCTGAATTATGGCATGCCAACCCATTTTCTAAAGACATAATATAGTTATATCATCTCATCCTATTTACATAGTCATCATATTTTGAATTATGTCATTCTATCCGTGAATTATATCATGCCATCATGTTTCCATCGACGGCATGTTTGTGAATTATGGTATGCCAACCACTTTAATAGACACATCGTATAGTTATATCATGTCATCCTGTTTACATAGTCATCATATTTTGAAGTATGTCATTCTATCCTATTTAGTTAGTCAAACATGCGAAATTGTGCCATGCTATCTTGTTTAATTAGCCATCATTTATGTGAAATTATGTCATGCTATTCTGTTTGGTTAGACAACATAAATGCAAATTATTTCATGCCCTGTTTTCTTACCTGCTATCCATTGCACCTGCCTATCTTACAATGTCTGTACATTCAATTACTTTTCTTGTTTATTAGCCATTTGAATTGGAGGGGTGTTAGCAGTATCTGTGGGAGTAAAAACAAGGTCTTCAGAAAAGATCATGCTACCTGTGGATGCAGATAGAACCATGGTTGTACTTGCCCAAAAACCAGCCCCACCAAACATAACCCAGACTCACGCAGATTGTACCCCTACCCAGTTGGATAGAGAACTAGCTACACCCCTTCTAACCCCAACCCTAGCCGATAGTAACCCAGTTCCAGTTGACACAACACCGTCTCCACCACAGAGCACCCAAACACGAGCAGTTAGTAAGGCAACTACAGTGCCCAAAGCACGAGGACCACCACTCCGAACCCCAAGTCAATGCTTAAAGAAGAAGAAGAATTGTTCTCAGGTCAGGTTCCGTAGCTATGGTTCATACTCCTTTGCTCTTGCATCATTGTATTTACTCATACTAACTAATTTCAAATTTGAAGGATGCAACTGAAACTCCAATGGCGCAACAGGTATGTTTTAAACATGTTTCTTTAATGTGTTTGCTGTTGTAACTCGCTCTATGTTGATTTCTGTTTCAATTGGATAAAAAGTTATGTTCTCATGCCATGCACATTACAAGTGTTGTTATTGCTGTCACTACAGGAATCAGGCACTTTGCCGTCAGCCATGGCTGACGGCAAAGGCATACCTGGCGGACGGCAAAGGTCTTTTACGTCCGCTATGTCACAGCCCCAGATCAGCCCTTGTTTGACTTTGCTTGTTCCTCATGTCATCATGTTTTTTTTCAAAGAAACTTGAAATGGGGATGTTGAAACCCTAGCACCAAATGCATTCAACTAGGTTCAAATAAACAATATTTTCAATGAACCCAAATGCCCTTTAGAAATGTTCATGATTTTTGATAAAGGTAAAAACCTCTGCCAAAAATGATGCACCTATTTCTAGGCCATTCTGGATTTTTGAATTAAGTCTTATTGTATTTGACTTTTGGGCATTTAAATACTATAAATAATTTAAATGTTCAAATAATGTTGGAACTATTTTTGGGCCACTGAAATAATTCAGCAACTGTCCATGAATATTTTCAGGATTTTAGGAAATGCCTTGGTATTTTTCCTAAGCTCAAAACAGAGGCAAATAATTAGAAAACAAAAACAAATTAGAAAACAGAAGAGAGGGAGAGCTTACCTGGCCTCACCTGTGTAGCCACCAGAGGGGCCAGCCCACCACTGTAGCGGCCCAGCCCACCTCCTCCTCCCCTGTCGTCTTCCTCCCCCTGCCAGGAGGACGGCGCGTGCCCGACGCGCGCACGCGCGCGCCCCGGCCACCTCCTGCTTCCTGCCGCTTCCCCCTCGTCGCCCTGGGCCTCCCTCGCGACACCACGCAGCCCCGACCGCTCTCTCCTCTCTCTCACTTTCCCCTCTGGCCCTCTCTCCCGCAAAAACCGAGCGCCACCGAGCGAGCTCGCCGACGCCGATCGCCATACCCGCGGCCACCGCCACCACCTCGCCTCTCCGAGCTGTCCAAGAGCTCCGCCTCATCTGCTTCTTCCTCCTCGCCGATCCTCCCGGCCTCGGACGCGCTGCTTCATCGCCACCGTCGCTGTTTCCGTCACCGGCCACCGAGGCTCCTCGTCGGTCGATTCGCCGCCGTCTCCGCCTCCCCGAGCCCGCTTAGGCCTTCCTTGAGATCACTGTGAGCCCCTGAACCGTTTCCCCCTACTCCCGTGCTCGATTTCGAGCTCTAGCTAGACTAGCCACCGTGCCCGAAGCTCGCCGCCGCATGAGCTCATCGCCGCCGTGGCTCCGGCGACCAAATGGCCCCGCGCGTGCGTCCGTTGCACTCGCGACGTTCCGTAGAGCAACTCTAGCGCGATAGCCCGTTTGTTTGCAAGCCGCAGCGCTAACCCCGCACCCACCCGAACTCCGGCGGCCGCGAAAGAGCTCGCCGCCGTCGACTCCGATCACCACAGGCCCAGCCACTACCACCATTCGACGCGCGCCTGCAAGAGCTCTCCAATGAGCCCAAGAACGGCCTCGTCCGTGCCCTGTGGGCGCTTTCCGAGCCGCGCCGCCGTCTCGAGCCTCGCCGGCGTCGAGTCGCCGGCGGGTTTGACCTCGTTTGACCCGGTTTGACCCCAGTTTGACTCTCCCTGAGTCACTGACGTGTGGGCCCATGCTCCTAACTAAACTAGATTAGTATTAGTTTAGCGCTAATTAATCTGGATTAGTTAGGTTAGTCACTGACAGGCAGGTCCCACGGGTCAGGTTTGACCCTGGCCAGCCCGTTGACTCGCTGATGCAGTGATGATGTCAGGCTGACGCAGTAAAGCATTATCTGGATTTAAGTTTATTCAGAAAATTCCAGAAAATAGTATAAACTTCTAAAAATCATATAAAATCAACCGTAGCTCAGAATGAAATAATTTATATATGAAAAATTATCAGAAAAATGCAATCTATCCATCTGTATCATTTTCATGCATGTCAAACTAAGTTATACCTGCTGTATAGGTGAAAACATGATAATGACATTATAGATGCTAAATATGGAGTTTGCATATGAACCCTTAGCTCATATGGACCTCATTTAAACTGTTGCTAGATGCATTAGTGTAAATCATAACATTCTTGACATGTCATAGTCATGCATCATAATTGTTGCATTGCATTGATTGTGTTCTTCCTTGTTTGCCGGTGATTGTCCCCTCTCGATAAGCCGTGATTCCGACGATGAGTTCGATGACACCGATGAAGAACTATAATATCTTCAGAAGTGCCAGGCAAGCATAACCCCCTTGTTCATTCCGATACAATCCCACTCTCTCGCTCCTGCTCTCTTTTACTACATTAGGACAACAACGATTCAACCGTTACTTGTTGCGGTAGTTGAACCCCTTATCCTCTGCATGACCTGTCATTGCCACAGTAAATAGATGAAACCCACTAGCATGAGTAGGAGTTGTTTGAGCCCTGGTGTGCCTACTCATTCATGCTTGTTTGTCATGCCCGCTATTGCTTAGAGTTGTGTCAGGTCTGATTCATCGGGGATGAGTTGGAATGGTGATGAACATGTCCTACTGTGTGTGAGCTAAGTGTGTGAACACGATTTGGTAAAGGTAGCGGTGAGAGGCCATGTAGGAGTACATGGTGGGTTGTCTCATTGCAGCCGTCCTCAGGAACTGAGTTCTGTGTTTGTGATCCATGATACAGTTACTACCACGCATTGGGCCCGAAACCAATGGACCCTCTCGGCTTCTTAATCACCCTTGTCCTCTGTCCAGGAGTTGCAAGTAGTTTCTGGTGTTCGTAGTATGCTGGAGGCCGTGGGCAGCGCTGACCGGAGGGGTGGGCTGTGATGCGGTAGGCACGTGGCCGGGCATGCCGGGCGCCCGTTTGGTGTCCCGGAACCCCGCACACATCGTTCGGGGCCGTAAGTGGAAACCTCGGCCGGACTCCCTGCGGATGGAACCTGAATAGGCGATAAACCTGGACTAGAGACTTGAGTGTTTAGGTAGGCTGTGGCCGACACCCTCGCTGGGCTTCCGCTTGAAGGTTGCCGAGTACATGTCGTGTAAACGGCGGTAAGTGGTGAGAGCGTGTGTGTCGAAGTACACCCCTGCAGGGTTAACATCATCTATTCGAATAGCCGTGTCCGCGGAAATGGACTTCTGGGTTGCCTATAACAGTTCATAGACAAGTGAAAGTGGATACTCTAAAACGCGCAAGATAAGCGTGAGTGCTATGGATGGCGTTCTCGTAGGGAGACGGGAGCGGATCCATAGTGGTGTATTGGTATGGTGAATTTGTGGACTCGTGTGCGCCACCTCAAAAGAGTTACTTGCAGTCGTAGTTCAGGATAGCCACCGAGTCAAAGCTGGCTTGCTGCAGTCAAACTCCACCACCCCATTTTGTTGATACCGATGCATATGTAGCTAGTTCTGATGTAAGTCTTGCTGGGTACATTTGTACTCACGTTTGCCTATTTTATGTTTTTGCAGAGAGACTTCAGTCTCGCTAGTAGTACCGCTTGGACTTCGACGTTTAGCTTGTTACCTCAGCTACGATCTTGTGCCCTCGGCAGGATCTGGTAGATAGTCGGGCTTCTCAGCCTTTTCATTTGTAGATGTCTGTACTCAGACATGAGCTTCCGCATGTGTTTGACTTGTATGCTCTGAATGTTGGGTCATGAGACCCATGTTTGTAATATCTGGCTCTTCGGAGCCTAATGAATAAATACTCTGAGTCGTAGAGTCTTGTTGTGATGCCATGTTGTATTTGCACATATCGAGCATATTGTGTGTATGATTGAAATGCTTGGTATGTGTGGGATCCGACAACCTAGTTGTGTATCCTTGGTAGCCTCTCTTATGGGGAAATGTAGTCTTGTGCTCCATGAGCCATAGTAGTCCGCTACAGCCCGGTTCACCGGAGTCCTGCTAGCCGAGCACTACTGCTCCGGAACACCTGACTGGCCGGCATGTGATTCACTCCGTTCCTGTGTCTATCCCTTCGGGGAAATGTCACGCGGTGACATCCGGAGTCCTGCCTAGCCTGCTACAGCCCGGGTTCCCGGAGTCCTGTTAGCCCAGTGCTACAGCCCGGATTCACACGCTGCTGACCGACATGCTCGATGTTGATTCATGTTTGCCTGTCCCCGTAAGTTAGTGCCACTTTGGGTTCACGACTAGTCATGTCGGCCCGGGTTCTCTGTCATATGGATGCTAGCGACATTATCATATACGTGAACCAAAAGGCGCAAATGGTCCCGGGCCATGGTAAGGCGACACCCGTGGGAATACCGTGCGTGAGGCCGCAAAGGGATATGAGGTGTTACAGGCTAGATCAGTGTGACTTAGAATCGGGGTCCCGACAACGTTGGTATCAGAGCCTGACTGCCTGTAGGATTACCAAGCCAAACTGGTCGAAGTTGAGTCTAGAAATGCTTTAGTTATGTAAGGGAATTGATTGTGGAAGGGAACGTAAGGCTCTTTTTACTCCTTTACCTTATGCCCTCTAATCTGAGTCACCCTCTTCTCATTCTACGGGGATTAAGAACTAGGCTTCTCATCTTTCTATCAGGATCACGTGTTACTAATCCGTAGACTCGTAGGATTGTTGGTCTCAAGCCTCAGTTCAGTTTCTACCACTACAGTGTGTTGTTAGTTGGACTTGAACCTTGATATGATGTTGTTGAGTGGTGATGCCACCATTTTGTAGGATGTCTCAAATCCTTTGAGCATTTACAGTCGTTATGCTGTCCGAGCCACCCCAGGCTTCTAAATAATCTGACGCAGTTGCAAATCCCTTCTTTCCGTTCTCGATGTTCCCTTTGGGCCAGATTAACCACACTAATCGTTGAGTTGAGGTACTCTGCTGCCTTGACATATATGTTGTAGTTATTATTATGACCCTAGGTGTCTTAGAGGACCACTTAGTAATCAAGCAATGCTTGCATCCCCAGTGTGATGATTCTGGCCACTATTCTTGAAAGCATCCCGTGATGCCATTTAGTTAGTAGGCATTCTATTTCTGGGTTCTTGAACCCAAGATTCACTCTACTTAACTCGTGTAGCTAGTGTTTGCTAGTTCCCTTAAGATATTAGTAACCTTTGCATTAGTCCTCGAGGTCCGTGGTATTTCATTCTTCCAATACCATGAACCATCATGGCAGAAGTTCTTTTAACCAAAAGATCACAACCAGGGCGCTCTTGAGGAGTACTCCATTCATATTGTGACTCTGCCAGTCCTACCTTTCTACATGGGTTATCTAGAAGAAACTTGTTGGACTTGGTTCGACATACTAATCTATGCATCCACAACTCAGAAAAACATATGTTCCTTTGAGTTGTCTCTCTTTAGTTATTTTCTGGCCCTCGTCTATCAATTGATAGTCAGGAGTAATTGTGCATTTGTGTTATCGATGCCTATTATTCTTGTGGTCTGTCAAGCCATTCTAATCCGGAATGACTAGGAGAAACAAACTCCAGTACCTCGTCCATCTCTGGGATTGGGTCAAAGTAGTTGTATTCTGCAGATCAAATGCCTAACCAGTTTTTGTTCTGTTCTACCTACGAGTATTACCCTCTTTATGTCAGGAATATCATGAGGATTGCACCAACCCCCATGAATTCTTGTTGCAGTGATACTTCTGGCCATCGTTATTCATTCCTCGGTCTCCGTGTTATTGTAACCGGAATACTGACAAGTGAATCGTGGTGTGTGAAATCTATACTCCTAGCAATTCCGTTGCTTGGTAGTTAAAGGACAATAATTTCATCCTTAGCGTGTTGGTTATCGAATCACCATTCTGAGGTTGATCGTGCTACCTAGTCCTTATTTTTGGTGCACTCTTCAATCAATGAGTTAGGATTTTTTTCAAACCCTTGCTCAGTTGATCATATCGTCTTGCCCTGAAAAGCAAGATTGTTCTCGATCTTAATAACAAGTCGGTGGATCGTGATTTTCCAAATATCTTCTTGGAAGTACCACCAGGTTGTCCCTGACCGATATGTTGAGTTTGTGAACAAGTTGGTTTTCCAATAAACCACCCCTTCTCCAAGAATCTGTGTTGGATACCCCTGAGCTAGTTGGTCAAGCTAAACAACAACTTGGAGAGTTGGAAGATAAAAGGTTGTCTAACTTAGTTCATTTCCAAAGGGATATCTTATGTCTGTGTGTGTGTTGAAGAGAGATGATATCTTCATTGATTGATCCTCGTGATCAATTGTTGGATCTATTGTCTTACCCAAATCTTTGATTTGCGTATGGGCTATCATCAAATCAAGTCAAAACCAACGATATGCATAATGTTGTCTTACTCGTGGTTGATCCCTCGAGCATACACCATTACATCCTTTGGTATGACCAGTGCTATCACCATGTTCACATAGTTATGGAATTACATTTATATGGAAACCTGGATGAATTGTTGTTAAGCCCATTGACAACATTCTCATCTTGTCCATGATTCATGTTGAACATCTAAGTTAGTGTTGGAAACTTTTGAAAGCATTTTCTTTGTGCTAGTTCATGAAGCCTATGTTTGGATGAAAGGAGTGACTTCCTCTAATTCATGTGCATTTGATGCAAGTTGCCGCTGTGAATTTGAGAAAGCATGTTTCTACCTCCTCTGGAATCGTCCCAAGTCAGTTATGCACGTGCGAAGTATTCCGTGGTCTGTTAGACTGATCATCTTCATTCCATATGAATTCTCTAGCACACCAAGCCACTGATTGATTTGTTCAAGGAGAAGGAGTTCCTTCATAAGAGCTAATCCGGACTTATGAAAGAACTTCGATATCCTCGTTGATGGTTCCCAACCAGAACTCGGTAGTGTTTTATTATAAGACTACCATATGATCATGCTTGTCTGGGACAACGTGCTCACATGTTTGTAGCAGAACCAGCTCATGTTTTGGAGCTTACTACCGTAATCCATCTCCCGAGAATCTTGCAACGTCTTCTTGTCGATTTGTGTTGCAAACCTTAATTTTCTTTCTAGACTTGACGAGTCTGGAATATTCTGACACCAACCAGATCTAAATCTCGGGCAGACATGATGGTTGGAACATTCCCAAGAACTACAATATTGGTCTCTCGTTAATCGGTAAAGTGGATGTCGTGGCCAACACACCCAGCCGGAAGACCTATTATTGTAGTATCTTGATTAAGGAAGTTGGCCACCTCCCCATAAGGATTTCGTAGGATTTACTTCCGTAGTTATTCCTTATGGATTCTTGTGCTCCTGAAGTCCAACCTTTTACTTGATGTTCTAGATACCAAACCATATCAATAAATGGGTTATGCTAGCACATCAAGGAGAACATTAGAAGTGGAGTGCTAAATGTCTCTCGGTCGATCATCCAGATTGCTTCTTTGGCATTGCTAAGGAAAAATCTGAGAAAGTGTTGTCCTCCTTTGCACCTGCATCCTCCATCACTAATCATCATGGTAGTATGATGTGTTGCCAGGATCCTCGACACGGATGTTGGTAAAACCTTGATGAATATGGAAATGCTCAAGTTCTTGAGAGCACGCACAAGCACTAGGTGTTATCATCGGCACTAACTGGAATTGCTCCCAGTTTCCTTCGGTTATGCTAAACCTTTCAAACAGTGGATTCACTCTCTACTGTTGAGCTTCTCCCCTGTTACTAAAATCATTCCAGCATTTGCATTATGTTCCCAGTTTGCACCGTCATTGTGCCATCCTACCTTGGATTACCCTTCCCAGTAATTACTGATAAGGACCATCTTCAAAAGTGGTCCCACCAGGGGTTCCGACCATTTCCGGTGATAAGCAAATCACCCCTTGTGTTGTCTTCAACAAGGTAGTCCACATCGTCCATCCTAGCCCGAGTGTGTCGTTCTCCCGAACTCCCTCGAACGATCGTTTGTGATTGCCTTAGGCTGGCATAAAGAGTTTCAATGATATTTATATCAAAAGTAATTCCTTTTGCCACTTAAGGGAATATTTCTACGAGTCACCCTTCCCAAGGTGCCCCGTTATGGAATCGTGGCAATTATCTCCTCGCTACTTTGAAACCATGCACCATCTTATTCAGCGTGGAATTGTGCTTATCAACTTGAATCTTCGTTCATTGTTTCACTTCATCCCTCTCTCGATGTATGTGTTGAGTCTCAGCTCAAGAGATACTCAACATCTCATTCCGTGAGTTGATCGTGAGTTGCTCGATCTTTAAGGAGATCGATTTCTATAGAGTTTTCCCTTGTCATCATCGTGTCGGATGAAGATCTCGAAAGCAAAGACGTCAACGTTAATTGAAGCAACGGATCAACATCTTCGCGAAGAGCAATTGGATCATGAAGATCGTGTTAGCTTGTGTCCCTCTGTCTTCTTACCTCACGTCTTGAATCTCGGGACGAGATTCTTGTTTAGTGGGGGTGAGTTGTCACAGCCCCAGATCAGCCCTTGTTTGACTTTGCTTGTTCCTCATGTCATCATGTTTTTTTTCAAAGAAACTTGAAATGGGGATGTTGAAACCCTAGCACCAAATGCATTCAACTAGGTTCAAATAAACAATATTTTCAATGAACCCAAATGCCCTTTAGAAATGTTCATGATTTTTGATAAAGGTAAAAAACCTCTGCCAAAAATGATGCACCTATTTCTAGGCCATTCTGGATTTTTGAATTAAGTCTTATTGTATTTGACTTTTGGGCATTTAAATACTATAAATAATTTAAATGTTCAAATAATGTTGGAACTATTTTTGGGCCACTGAAATAATTCAGCAACTGTCCATGAATATTTTCAGGATTTTAGGAAATGCCTTGGTATTTTTCCTAAGCTCAAAACAGAGGCAAATAATTAGAAAACAAAAACAAATTAGAAAACAGAAGAGAGGGAGAGCTTACCTGGCCTCACCTGTGTAGCCACCAGAGGGGCCAGCCCACCACTGTAGCGGCCCAGCCCACCTCCTCCTCCCCTGTCGTCTTCCTCCCCCTGCCAGGAGGACGGCGCGTGCCCGACGCGCGCACGCACGCGCCCCGGCCACCTCCTGCTTCCTGCCGCTTCCCCCTCGTCGCCCTGGGCCTCCCTCGCGACGCCACACAGCCCCGACCGCTCTCTCCTCTCTCTCACTTTCCCCTCTGGCCCTCTCTCCCGCAAAAACAGAGCGCCACCGAGCGAGCTCGCCGACGCCGATCGCCATACCCGCGGCCACCGCCACCACCTCGCCTCTCCGAGCTGTCCAAGAGCTCCGCCTCATCTGCTTCTTCCTCCTCGACGATCCTCCCGGCCTCGGACGCGCTGCTTCATCGCCACCGTCGCCGTTTCCGTCACCGACCACCGAGGCTCCTCGTCGGTCGATTCGCCGCCGTCTCCGCCTCCCCGAGCCCGCTGAGGCCTTCCTTGAGATCACTGTGAGCCCCTGAACCGTTTCCCCCTACTCCCGTGCTCGATTTCGAGCTCTAACTAGACTAGCCACCGTGCCCGAAGCTCGCCGCCGCATGAGCTCGTCGCCGTCGTGGCTCCGGCGACCAAATGGCCCCGCGCGTGCGTCTGTTGCTCTCGCGACGTTCCGTAGAGCAACTCTAGCGCGATAGCCCGTTTGTTTGCAAGCCGCAGCGCTAACCCCGCACCCACCCGAACTCCGGCGGCCGCGAAAGAGCTCGCCGCCGTCGACTCCGGTCACCACAGGCCCAGCCACTACCACCATTCGACGCGCGCCTGCAAGAGCTCTCCAATGAGCCCAAGAACGGCCTCGTCCGTGCCCTGTAGGCGCTTTCCGAGCCGCGCCGCCGTCTCGAGCCTCGCCGGCGTCGAGTCGCCGGCGGGTTTGACCTCGTTTGACCTGGTTTGACCCCAGTTTGACTCTCCCTGAGTCACTGACGTGTGGGCCCATGCTCCTAACTAAACTAGATTAGTATTAGTTTAGCGCTAATTAATCTGGATTAGTTAGGTTAGTCACTGACAGACAGGTCCCACGGGTCAGGTTTGACCCTGGCCAGCCCGTTGACTCGCTGACGCAGTGATGACGTCAGGCTGACGCAGTAAAGCATTATCTGGATTTAAGTTTATTCAGAAAATTCCAGAAAATAGTATAAACTTCTAAAAATCATATAAAATCAACCGTAGCTCAGAATGAAATAATTTATATATGAAAAATTATCAGAAAAATGCAATCTATCCATCTGTATCATTTTCATGCATGTCAAACTAAGTTATACCTGCTGTATAGGTGAAAACATGATAATGACATTATAGATGCTAAATATGGAGTTTGCATATGAACCCTTAGCTCATATGGACCTCATTTAAACTGTTGCTAGATGCATTAGTGTAAATCATAACATTCTTGACATGTCATAGTCATGCATCATAATTGTTGCATTGCATTGATTGTGTTCTTCCTTGTTTGCCGGTGATTGTCCCCTCTCGATAAGCCGTGATTCCGACGATGAGTTCGATGACACCGATGAAGAACTATAATATCTTCAGAAGTGCCAGGCAAGCATAACCCCCTTGTTCATTCCGATACAATCCCACTCTCTCGCTCCTGCTCTCTTTTACTACATTAGGACAACAACGATTCAACCGTTACTTGTTGCGGTAGTTGAACCCCTTATCCTCTGCATGACCTGTCATTGCCACAGTAAATAGATGAAACCCACTAGCATGAGTAGGAGTTGTTTGAGCCCTGGTGTGCCTACTCATTCATGCTTGTTTGTCATGCCCGCTATTGCTTAGAGTTGTGTCAGGTCTGATTCATCGGGGATGAGTTGGAATGGTGATGAACATGTCCTACTGTGTGTGAGCTAAGTGTGTGAACACGATTTGGTAAAGGTAGCGGTGAGAGGCCATGTAGAAGTACATGGTGGGTTGTCTCATTGCAGCCGTCCTCAGGAACTGAGTTCTGTGTTTGTGATCCATGATACAGTTACTACCACGCATTGGGCCCGAAACCAATGGACCCTCTCGGCTTCTTAATCACCCTTGTCCTCTGTCCAGGAGTTGCAAGTAGTTTCTGGTGTTCGTAGTATGCTGGAGGCCGTGGGCAGCGCTGACCGGAGGGGTGGGCTGTGATGCGGTAGGCACGTGGCCGGGCATGCCGGGCGCCCGTTTGGTGTCCCGGAACCCCGCACACATCGTTCGGGGCCGTAAGTGGAAACCTCGGCCGGACTCCCTGCGGATGGAACCTGAATAGGCGATAAACCTGGACTAGAGACTTGAGTGTTTAGGTAGGCTGTGGCCGACACCCTCGCTGGGCTTCCGCTTGAAGGTTGCCGAGTACATGTCGTGTAAACGGCGGTAAGTGGTGAGAGCGTGTGTGTCGAAGTACACCCCTGCAGGGTTAACATCATCTATTCGAATAGCCGTGTCCGCGGAAATGGACTTCTGGGTTGCCTATAACAGTTCATAGACAAGTGAAAGTGGATACTCTAAAACGCGCAAGATAAGCGTGAGTGCTATGGATGGCGTTCTCGTAGGGAGACGGGAGCGGATCCATAGTGGTGTATTGGTATGGTGAATTTGTGGACTCGTGTGCGCCACCTCAAAAGAGTTACTTGCTGTCGTAGTTCAGGATAGCCACCGAGTCAAAGCTGGCTTGCTGCAGTCAAACTCCACCACCCCCTTTTGTTGATACCGATGCATATGTAGCTAGTTCTGATGTAAGTCTTGCTGGGTACATTTGTACTCACGTTTGCCTATTTTATGTTTTTGCAGAGAGACTTCAGTCTCGCTAGTAGTACCGCTTGGACTTCGACGTTTAGCTTGTTACCTCAGCTACGATCTTGTGCCCTCGACAGGATCTGGTAGATAGTCGGGCTTCTCAGCCTTTTCATTTGTAGATGTCTGTACTCAGACATGTTAAGCTTCCGCATGTGTTTGACTTGTATGCTCTGAATGTTGGGTCATGAGACCCATGTTTGTAATATCTGGCTCTTCGGAGCCTAATGAATAAATACTCTGAGTCGTAGAGTCTTGTTGTGATGCCATGTTGTATTTGCACATATCGAGCATATTGTGTGTATGATTGAAATGCTTGGTATGTGTGGGATCCGACAACCTAGTTGTGTATCCTTGGTAGCCTCTCTTATGGGGAAATGTAGTCTTGTGCTCCATGAGCCATAGTAGTCCGCTACAGCCCGGTTCACCGGAGTCCTGCTAGCCCAGCACTACTGCTCCGGAACACCTGACTGGCCGGCATGTGATTCACTCCGTTCCTGTGTCTGTCCCTTCGGGGAAATGTCACGCGGTGACATCCGGAGTCCTGCCTAGCCTGCTACAGCCCGGGTTCCCGGAGTCCTGTTAGCCCAGTGCTACAGCCCGGATTCACACGCTGCTGACCGACATGCTCGATGTTGATTCATGTTTGCCTGTCCCCGTAAGTTAGTGCCACTTTGGGTTCACGACTAGTCATGTCGGCCCGGGTTCTCTATCATATGGATGCTATCGACATTATCATATACATGAGCCAAAAGGCGCAAACGGTCCCGGGCCATGGTAAGGCGACACCCGTGGGAATACCGTGCGTGAGGCCGCAAAGGGATATGAGGTGTTACAGGCTAGATCAGTGTGACTTAGAATCGGGGTCCCGACACGCTAGCAGACGGTATCAAGTCCGGCTGAATAAGCTACGACAATGGGTTCTTTGCCGTCTGCTGGCGGACAGCAAAGATGAAATGGTCTTTGTCGTCCGCCAGTAGACGGCAAAGAGCCTGGACGCCACACGTGGCAGGTTAGGTCCGTTAGGGGGTTAACGGCGTGCTTTGCCGTCTGCTGGCAGAGGACAAAGACCTTTGCATCTTTGTCGTCTGTCTTTGTCATCTGCCAGCAGACGGCAAAGCAACCATATAGGCCAGCCCAGTGCCCCCAGGTTGCACAGGTAGCTGCCACATGGTAGTTTTGCCTTCAGCTGGCTGATGGCAAACCTCTTTGCCGTCTGCCAGCTGACAGCAAAGAGCCTGTACAGCCCTTGTATTTTCTTAAATTCGTTCAATTTGACATAATTTTAGATATATATATATACACACACACACACATTTGAAGATATTTTCAACAAGCATACCGACGATAAGTTTGCACTGAACATATCCAACATACAAGTTTCCAACAACATATACAATGGTTTCCAACAACATATCCAAACATACATATCCAAAACAAGTTTCCCACATCCAACATATCAACATATCCAAAAGGAAGCACAAGGAGAAGAGTACACTCCATCAATGCAAGCTTCCTCATCTAAAGCAAATCTGCAAAGTAGGAAATATGAAAGTTAGAAGAAGAAGAAGAAGAAGAAGACTAGCTAGAAGAAAAGAAGAAAAAGAAGAATACTAGCTAGAAGAAGAAGAAGAATTTATCTTCTCTTTCTTTTTCTCCTCTCCTCTTCTTTATCTTCTTCTTCTAACTAAGGAAGAAGGCTAGCTAGAAGAAAAAGAAGAAGAAGAAGAAGAATTTACCTTCTCTTTATTTTTCTCCTCTCCTCTTGTTTATCTTCTTCTTCTAACTAAGGAAGAAGACTAAGAAGAAGAAGAATTTATCTTCTCTTTCTTAGTCTCCTCTCCTATTCTTTATCTTCTTCTTCTTCTAACTAAGGTAGGAAAAATGCCATTTTTTAGCTAAGCTAGGTAAAAATGCTAAGTGTGTAGGTCATTTTAGAGCTAAGCTCGGTAAATAGGTCATTTTGGAGCTAACCTAGGTAAAATGGATCATATTGGAGCTAACATAGGTAAACTTGGTCATTTTGGAGCTAACCTAGCTAATTATGCCATTTTTGAGTTAACTAAGCATACTATGCCATTTTTGACATAAGTAAGCTAATTATAGATCTTTATTGAGCTAACCCAGGTAAGTAAGCATATTAGAGCTAATTTAGCATTTTAGAGCTAATTTAGCATTTTTAGAGCTAACTTAGGTCATTTTGGAGCTAACTTGGGTAAAATTGATCATTTTGGAGCTAATTAGGCTTATTATGTCATTTTCGAGGAAAATAAGCTAACTATATGCCATATATGATGTTACCAAGATTGTTATGCCATTTCAAACCTAAGTAAGCTAATTATGCCATTTTTTACATATGTAAGCTAAGTGTATGTCATTATTGAGCAAACCTAGGTAACTAAGCATATTAGAGATAACTTAGCATATTAGGGATAACTTAGGTCATTTCGGAGGAAACAAAGCTAAGTATAGATCATTTTGGAGGAAGATTAGCTAAGTCTAGGTCAATATGGTAAGCATTTTGGAGGAAATAAAGCTAAGTCTACGTCTTTATGCATTTCATAAGCAAAACACTAGAGAAAACTTACCGTCATCACAGAGGTGAAGGACCGGTTGGGTTTGCGCCAGTGCCAGACGAAGAAGGGCCGGTCGGGGTTGGGGTTGGGCCAGTGCGAGATGGAGAAGGATCGGTCGATGCTTGTCCGGAGGCATGCTGCACCAAAGATCATTTGCAATGTCTTGTTAGCATGATGCAATTGAAATGTGAATACTAGTAACTAATGACCATTCAAATGAAACTCACCGTGTCCGCTATAGCAATCTGGGGCATCGGCGGAGGGGTCTGACCGTTTTTCTCGCACATGGACTGCACATTTTGTTTTCATGAGTCAATCATATTAGTTAGTAATGAAACGAACGTTACGTGCATGATTTGGCTAATATGCAGGAGAAACTTACCACGAGGAGCTCGTATAGGGCCCGGTGAGACGCGTCGTTCCAGTTCCTCTCCGCCTCCAACAGACTAGTCGTCCTCTCCTCCAGCTCGATCACCCTCTGCTTAACCTGCATATTTGCCTCCGCCAGAAGCTCGTGGGCCCTAGCCTCGATGGTGAGCTCCATTGGCCATGGTCGAGGCGGTATCTCAGGAAGAGACCTCGCCTGGCGCTTCTTGATCTCTAGGAGACTTCTAGGACAACATATCAGTCCATCCCCAATGGCTACCGAGCCATGTTTCCTCCCCTCACCATATAGCATCACGAGCTCTGGATCAAAAGGACTCTGGCTCGGGTTGAAGTCATCCCCTTTCGTCGCCTTCCCAAAGTCTCTGTACCTCACGAGCTTGTTGTGGGAGGATATGTTGGTGAAGCTCTCTGGATGATCGAGGTCATCCTCAAAGAATGCCTTGGCCTTCTTGAACGGGGCAGTATGGGCCATGGCATAGAGGTCGTACAGCGGTGGCACGTCCTTCTTGTTGTGTTTCGCCTAAAAGAGAGGAACAACATATTAGTTAAGGGCTCAAGCTAGCATGAAGAATGAAATTGCATGAATCGTTAAGGGCTCAAACCACATACCCAGTGATCCCCGTACTCAAACAGGTTGGAGCTCCCTTGATGTGGTGGCACACCTTGCATTTGGGCACGCTTATCCCTGGCCTTGTTGTGCTCGGCTAGCCATTGGGGAGAGCACCACTCATCCACGAACGCCTCCCAACAGTCCATCCTATCCGCACACCATCTCGGGGGCACCTAAGTTAGGCGAAGAGAAATTTCAGCACTACGCCTACGAATGAAATCAAGGAAACTAAGTATAAGGCCTTAAGAATAGGTAATTACCTTCATGTACTTCTCCTTACTCAGATACTTGGCGCGGCACTTCTTCTTGGCCCTCCTAATGTTAGTCGAGGCGTAGTAGTCTCGAACAGCCTGCACCCTAGCCTCGTGTCGTAAGTTTTGAAGTAGACGCTTGTCCTCGTGTTCCTCACTACACCTGTAGAAGGTCTGTAATCAAACAAGACAACACTGATTAGTACAATCACTAGGTACTATTGATTTTTAATTCTGTAAAGGAGAAATTACCCAAAACCGCCGCCTCACAATGTCGGCCACCGTCTCACACAAGACACCATCGACCCTCTCCACCGGCGGGGCCGGGGCAGCCACATACAGCTCCCAGCTCAGTGCTAGCTCTGGAACCTGACCCTCACCGGGCAACGTGACCCACCCCGGGAAGTAGTGCCGGCAAAGCACACCAAGGACTTGGTTGGGCCTGCGGACACCAGGGCCGTATTTCCAACCCTTGCAGTATGACAAGGCCAACACATTAGATATTAATTTGAAGAAACATGAAGGAGAAAGGTTAAAAAGGAGTAAATGCACTTACTTCTCCCCGTTAGGCTCAATCAACCACCTCTGATCCAGGGTCGCCGGCACGGCCGAGAGCTTCGTACCACCACGCTGGTAGACCTTCTTGCCCTGCTCAACCGGCTTGCCCTCGCTAAAACTATCATCAGACCAGGTCTCCTCGCCATCAGCATGGCCACTAGTCTCCGGAGTCACGTGGGACGAAGACTCTGGGACCGGAGTCTCGTGGGACGAAGACTCTGGGGCCCGAGTCTCGTGGGACAAAGGCTCGGCGACCTGAGGCTCATCGGCCCGAGACTCGTGGACTAGAGTCTGAGACGGGTCCAAGTCTGACGAGTCCACCTGAGACGGAGCACTCCGGTGGTCCGGAGAATCAGCTAGGGGTGGCAGCGAGGAAGGCGCAGTAGCCTTCCTACCTCTCCCGCCGCCACGTCCACCTCTAGCTGCACCCCTCTTCGTCTTCCCCCGACCTCTCCTGGCCGAAGAAGAAGCGCCCGCCGGTGTCTGCATGCTGTCTACCAGCACTCACCAAAGGTGTTGGGTGGAATAACAGCACCCCTCCCAGCACGCGCCGAGGACAAAGGAGGCTCGGAGCGCTCTCGACCCGCGCCCACCATCTGTCAACACCTGCAATGACAAAGAGTAAACGAAATTAGTACAACATAAACATAATAAAAAAATTAAGTGTGTATCATCATCATGAACATAATAAAAATTTGAATACCTAATAACATGAACTAATTAATAATACATATATATGTATGTACATAATAATAATACATGTGTCGGGGATCGGGTGTCGGTGGTGTCATGTCGGGGTGCTGTGTCGGGGTCGGGGGGTGCCGTGTCGGGGTCGCGGTGTCGGGGTGT